>NC_081180.1:197874331-198061499 GCF_029867415.1 Vicia villosa
GTTATTTCAACGCTTACGGAAGTTTCAGCTTCGCCTGAACCCCAACAAGTGTACCTTTGGTGTCTACTCAGGAAAACTCCTTGGTTTCATTGTCAGCAAACGAGGAATTGAAGTAGATCCAGACAAAGTCAAGGCAATTCAAGAAATGCCTTCGCCCAGAACCGAGAAACAAGTTAGAGGATTTCTTGGACGTCTGAATTACATCTCGAGATTCATATATCTCATGACTGCAACTTGCGCTCCTATTTTCAAACTTCTACGGAAAAATCAAAGTTGCGTCTGGACAGACGATTGTCAGAAAGCGTTCGACAGCATTAAGGAATATCTGCTCGAACCACCCATCTTGTCTCCTCCAGTGGAAGGAAGACCTTTGATAATGTACTTAACCGTCTTAGAAGACTCCATGGGTTGTGTCCTTGGACAGCAAGACGAGACAAAGAGAAAAGAGCATGCCATCTACTACCTGAGCAAGAAATTCACTGACTGTGAATCCCGCTACTCCATGCTCGAAAAGACGTGTTGTGCTTTGGCCTGGGCTGCCAAGCGTCTCCGCCAGTACATGATTCGACATACTACTTGTTTGATCTCTCATATGGATCCAATCAAGTACATCTTTGAGAAGCCTGCCTTAACCGGGAGAATTGCCCGTTGGCAGATGTTGTTATCAGAATATGACATTGAGTATCACGCACAGAAAGCCGTGAAAGGAAGCATTTTAGCTGAGCACCTGGCTCACCACCCACTCAATGGTCATGAATCAACCAGTTTCGACTTTCCGGACGAGGACGTCATGTACCTTAAGATGAAAGATTACGACGAGCCACTACCAGACGAAGGACCTGAGATAGGATCCCAATGGGGCTTAATCTTTGACGGAGCTGTCAATGCTTATGGACGAGGAATTGGGGCAATCATTGTTACACCTCAGGGTACCCATATTCCATTTACTGCCAGATTAACTTTCAAATGCACAAACAATGAGGCCGAATATGAAGCTTGCATCATGGGTCTCGAAGAAGCCATGGATCTAAGAATCAAACACTTGGATGTATATGGAGATTCTGCTTTGGTCATCAATCAAATCAAAGGAGAATGAGAAACACGCCAATCAGGGCTAATTCCTTACAAAGACTACGCGAGAAGATTGTTACCATTCTTTGACAGGGTATATTTTCATCACATTCCTCGTGAAGAAAACAACTTGGCTGATGCATTAGCCACACTCTCTTCCATGATTAGGATAAATCATTGGAATGACATTCCTCGGATCGATGTTATGCGCCTGGATAGGCCCGCTCATGTGTTCACAGTAGAAGCAATCATCGACGACAAACCGTGGTATCACGACATCAAGAACTTTCTTCAAAAGCAAGAGTACCCTCTTAGGGCGTCAAAGAAAGATAGAAAGACTTTGAGAAAGTTAGCTTGTAGATTCTTCCTGAATGAAGATGTTCTGTACAAGAGAAACTTCGACATGGTTCTGCTCAGATGCGTTGACAGAAAAGAAGCAGAAATACTCATGAGAGAAATTCATGAAGGTTCCTTTGGTACACACACCAATGGACACACCATGACAAGGAAAATACTGAGAGCAGGATATTATTGGCTGACAATGGAGTCAGATTGCTACCAGTACGCAAAGAGGTGTCACAAATGCCAGATCTACGCCGATAGAATTCATGTGCCACCATCTCTTCTCAACATACTCTCTTCCCCTTGGCCTTTCTCCATGTGGGGAATCGACATGATTGGAATGATCGAACCAAAAGCGTCCAACGGACATCGCTTCATCTTGGTAGCCATAGACTATTTTACCAAATGGGTTGAAGCAGCTTCATATGCAAACGTTACAAGACAAGTTGTCGTCAGGTTTATCAAGAATCACATCATCTATCGCTACGGCGTTCCTAGCAAGATAATCACTGACAATGGGTCAAATTTGAATAACAAAATGATGAAGGAGCTTTGTGAAGAATTCAAGATCGAACATCACAACTCATCTCCTTACAGACCAAAGATGAATGGAGCTGTAGAAGCAGCTAACAAAAACATCAAGAAAATCATTCAGAAGATGGTCATCACTTACAAAGATTGGCATGAAATGCTCCCGTATGCTCTTCATGGTTACCGTACATCAGTACGTACTTCGACTGGAGCAACTCCTTTCTCCCTTGTATATGGCATGGAGGCAGTCCTACCTATAGAGGTTGAGATTCCATCAATGAGAGTTTTGATGGAGGCAAAATTAACAGAAGCCGAGTAGTGTCAAAGCAGATTCGATGAATTGAACTTAATCGAAGAAAAGCGCATGACAGCTTTATGCCACGGACAGCTATATCAACAAAGAATGAAGAAAGCTTTCGACAAAAAGGTTCGACCTCGCACAATCAAAGAAGGCGACCTTGTACTCAAAAAGATTCAATCTTTTCTCACAGATTCGAGAGGGAAATGGACTCCCAATTATGACGGCCCCTACGTGGTCAAGAGAGCTTTCTCAGGAGGAGCCTTAATACTCACGACTATGGATGGAGAAGAATTCACCCGTCCTGTGAACATCGACGCAGTCAAGAAATACTTCGCCTAAATAATCAAAAGAACAGCTCGCTAAGTCGAAAACTCGCAAAGAGCGGCTTAGGCAAAAAAGAGCGTCTCGGTGAATCGAAAACCCGAAAGGGCGATTCAGGCAAAAATTAGAGACATAAAAAAAAAATATACATTAATCAATCCCGGTAGACTTAAAACCCGAAAGGGGTAGTTTACGCAAAAGTTAGGGATATATGGCAAGTAACTGTGTTCAGGACAAACTTGATCATTCAAAATCCATAGCGGAGTGTTCATCAACAGTAGGTCATCTTCTACGAAGCACGAATACAGCGCAACTCGGAGTGGAAGGGAAAGATAACGGTCGTCACGTTTCATCGTAGCCCTTTTCCCGAAAATTACCAATTTCCAACTTTGTAAATACTCCATGGAATCAAGCATTTGGCTGATTACCATTCCATATATAATAATTTGAGCCTTGTGCTTTTCCTTTGCAATCTAGTCTTTTTCAGTTTCTTGAAATGCATTTTAAGTTTAAACAGTCAATTTCTTGAAACAAATGTTTTCATAAAATAAAAATGAATTTACTTGTAAAAATAAAGGTGAAATTTCTTTCTGAGGTCTACAAACAATAGGAAGAATGCAAACAGTTGCTCCGAGAACGGTTGAGACTCCGGGAACCAATATTTCCCCATGAGGTCGCTTTGCGAACATCTCCCAATGACGGATCTTTACTTCAATTCATATTACTTACTTCGGACTGCGGACAACTAATAGCCAGATATTCCGAACAGAGTTCGAACTACAAGAAGAGGACATCTTCTGATCCACAAGAATTTCAGTCGTATCATAGGATTTTACATCTGCGACAATTCTATTCACATTCACTTTACATTTTATCATTGTCATAATATTCATGCATACATTACATCATAACTGCATAGTCGAGTCAGGCTTTGATCATGTGAATGCCTAAGTCATTGAGGCATGAACTCAAGTTTCCCCTGCAAGTTCCGGAGAAAATTTTTCCTTCGAAACAACAGTTCATACACAAGGATCTCACCAAGCAAGTCAACAGATGGTAGTCTCTCTCAAAGAGATAGTTTGTTCACTTTTGGAATTCCTCAGCCGAGAATCTCCTGCAGAGCGACATTCGACAGTCTTCTTCAGATAAGATAGTCTGCTTCACATTTTGGAATTCCCTACAGGTTTGGTATTTCCCCAGCAAGGTCGAGAGATGCCACTTTTTTGTTAAAGAAAATTTCAGAATCTCCCAGCAGATCGACAAATAATTCCCCAGCGGAGTCAGTGAATGGTAGTCTTCATCCAGGAAGATAGTTCACGATTCCCAGCGGAGTCAGCAAATGGCAGTCTCTTTCAGCAGAAGACAGTTTGCTCACTTTCTATCACAACAAAGTCAGCAAATGGCAGTCTCTTTCAGCAGAAGACAGTTTGCTCACTTTCTATCACAACAAAGTCAGCAAATGGCAGTCTCTTTCAGCAGAAGACAGTTTGCTCACTTTCTTTCATGACAGGGTCGACAAATGGCAGTCTCTCCCAGTAGAAGACAGTTTGCTCCCCTAGCAATTGGCAAATGGCAGTCTTTTCCCAAGAAAAGACAGTTCGTCTGTTAAATACTCAAGAGATCGACAAATGGCAGTTTCTTCAAACAGTTTGTCTGTTTCTGGGATGTTTAACTCCCCACAGAGTCGATGAATGGCAGTTTTCCTCTTAGGAAAACATTTCGTTGATTCCCCAGGCATCAGTCGATGAATGGCAGTTTTCACCCTGAAAACAGTTCGTCCGCCTTCAAACAAAGTCATTAGCCCCTCAAAAGATCATGAGGCCATATGACATTCTTTCAAAGACGTCAAGTCAAAATGGAAGATGGTGAAGTTTCTTTACAGCCGTCAAATGGCATCTTATCTCCAAGCGCTGATAAGAAGTTTGACGAGGAAACAAACCTTTGAAGTTTCTTTACAGCCGTCAGATGGCATCTTATCTCCAAGCGCTGATAAGAAGTTTGACGAGGAAACAAACCTTTGAAGTTTCTTTACAGCCGTCAAATGGCATCTTATCTCCAAGCGCTGATAAGTTTGACGAGGAAACAAACCTTTGAAGTTTCTTTACAGCCATCAAATGGCATCTTATCTCCAAGCGCTGATAAGAAGTTTGACGAGGAAACAAACCTTTGAAGTTTCTTTATTTACCATCAAATGGCGTCTCGTCTCCAAGTGTTGATGAGAAGTTTGATGAGGAAACAAACCGTTGGAAATTTTCTCTTTATCTGAGATATTGTCCAAACACAACCGAGACCAGTTTCGAGATATGGACATCCGAAACGAGGAGAGGTTGTTTACCTTTTTCTAAGTATCAACACTTAGTTAAAGAAGATGGATTGCGCATCCAACATTGCCATCCATTCACCAGAATCCACATCAAGTATTTCTGCAGGAGTTTGTCTCCTCATCCCCCGCCAAGCGCGACAACGGGATCAAGTCATGCAAAGACTATGCCAGTTACAACATCTCAGGAGCGCCCAAAATTCGGGCATTCTTTGATATTTAAGTCTCTTTTACGCAGGAGAGATCGAGATATCAATCTCTCTCCCTCCAGATAAAAGAAACTTAAATAGGGGCATCTGTCATACCCTAATTTTTGACCCCCCCTGAGATGGCATATCTTCTGGATTTTTCATCAGGTCAAGACAAGTTCCCAGAGCAGTCACTTCTCCATCTGGTATCCAATCGAGGATGCTCAAAGACAAGAAAGCTCAGGCAAAGGATCAATCAATACAAGGATTAGTCCCTAATACAATCATGAGGCTCAAAGACTTCACTTTTCTCATCTATGATTGATTAGACATCCAGTCATATGAGTACAGGTTTACTCAGGTCACCAGACTAGGGTTTTGAGCCTATCAAGGACTAAAATCAGGGATCACTTTTGGGAAACCCTAAAAAGCCTCAGGGAACCATTCAAAGACATCAATCATCTTCAAATAACTCATATTACAAGATCTACTGGACATCACACTTCAATTCAAAGTCTACAGTCATTATTTTCACATGGTCGACAAATTAGGGTTTTGACCTAATTCACCAAGATAGTTGACTTTTAATCAGGGCATGAATCCAAAACTCAAGACATGATTCAAGAATCTCTACTACCTCAATATAATCCATTTACATCATTCATTTGAGGAAAAGATCTTGTTTCTACACAAAAGCCCAAAAATTCACTTTGTCAGGAAAAAGTCAACTGTGAAGGATCATCATTGACTTTTAAGGTTTTTGGTCAAAAAATGACTTTCAAAGATCAATATCATCAATATATGGATGTCAAAGTCATTTGACCAAAGAAATTCAAAGAAATTCATCAAGGAGCGAAAAGTCGGGAATTAGGGTTTTTGAAGGCATGGTGAGAACTCAAAATTTCACCTACACAACTCAAAAAACTTCCAACATGAAAGTTGTAGATCTTGCAAAATAAAACAACATCTTACAAAGGAACTTTTTTCAAAAGATCAACCATTTATGAAGTTTTGGAAATTTTGAAGTTTAGGTCATAAACACTTAGAAATTTTTCTAAGTGTTTTAACCTAGTTTTCATCCAACTTTGGGCTCATTTTTCACAAATTTCCCAAATGATTCTGAAGAAGACATAAACTAATGATTTGAAGTAGATGTTTAGGGCTTTCCAAATTGTGTTCAACCTTCTCCAAATTCAATTTGAGCTAGGAGTTATGCTTGTTCAAAGTTGGCCTCATGAAGTGAAATTATAGGTCATGTACAATTTGAAACTTTGCAATTTTGTGCATTTTGCTTCACTAAATGATGCTACACGACCTCTAATACATCTGAAGACATGCCATACATTCAAATTCATCATTGCATAAGGATTAGAGAAGATTCCCAAAAACAAAGGCATGTGATTATGTAATGATTGCATTTTTGAATTTATGGCAAATGGTGAATCATCAAGGAATCTTGCTCTAAGCCAATTAGAACTCTCCTCTGAATCAGAAATGTTCCCTAAGATCATGCAAGATCAATGGTTGGGGAAGCTAGCCCGAAAATGCATCATTGCATTTGGGATATTTTCAAACTTTCTTCATGGCTAAGAAACCAAACTCACCTCATTAAGCAAGCTTACTATGATCAATTACTCTGAACCAATTCCCTATAAATAGAGGCCTCATTCTCATTCAGAAAACACACCAAAGCAACTCAATTCCTTGCTTTCTCTTTCTCTTCTCATGCTTATTGTTTTTCAAAGTTCTTTAGCAAGAAGAATCGTTTTCTTCAAACCAGAGCTCATCTTTGGAAAGTAAGCATTCTAACATCTCAAGGGAGGTCATTTGAGGTGATCCAAGCACCTGGATCACTTCTGTAAGTGGAGGAACACCATTGTTGCTCTCACTTTGGAGCATTTGCAGTTGGAGGTCCATGGAGTAATTCAGGAGGTTCTGAGCCAAGCCAATCATCCAGGCACATTCCTCAGGTCATAGTGAAGCTAACCAGATGGCTGCAGCTCATCTGTAACTCAAGAATCAACACCCTCCATGTTCACTTGAAGCTGAAATCGAGGGAGGACCATAGAGCAATTCAGGAGGATTCAAACTCCAACAAGCATTCAGTTAGCATCATTGAGTCTCAGGGAAGCTATTGAGATCATTCATTCAAGCCCAGGTGCTCTCAATCATCCTCACGACCTCCATTTTCAGAGGTAAGTTCCTGAACCTCACTTCTCTAATTTAAGTACTCTTTGTGAAATAGCTCGATTCTATCTTGTTCAGCATCATCAGAGGATTGAAAACCCTCTATCATCATCCATTTATCTTGCAGTATAGTCATTTAATTTGATTTTGAAATTTTAGGGTTCTTCACGATTTCTGGTAAATTAGTTAGATGTAGTTAATATTAATTCATGTTAGTTACATATTTAGAATCGTGAGTGAATTTAGAGCAAGTTTCATGTTTACATCATTGCAAATGGTTGAGAGTTGAGAGAGTTCAGAAATTTGAATTAATGGAGCTTGAGGTTGAAGACGAAGATGGAGGGTGGCGCCATTTTTCAAATCTCTGAGCAAAGTTTGTTTTATTTTTAATGATAGGCATTCCCTTAACGACTGAACAAACTTGCCCTAGTGGCCTCCCATACGCCCTTAGTATCATCATGCCTCAAGTCTGGGGTTCGAATCCCCCTCGCCCCAGACTTTTTGATTCTTTTATTTTTCAAGGATTTGCAACTTGTTTTGAAACATAACCAAATGAAGGCAAGTCACTATCACCACACGCGCGTTGGCTCAGTGGTGTTTGTTTTGAGTGTGTGGCCTAGAGGGCGTGGGTTCAAACCCTCCAAGGGCCAAAACTATTTTTTTACACACAATTTCTTTCATTTTTTCACAAAACTTCACATATTTATTTAACCTATCAAATTAATTTATTTTCACTTCATTTTTCACACACTTATCATTTAATATACCTATTTTGTGAATGAATAAAAAAATCATAAAAATATTATTTATTTCATATATTTTTATTAGGTTTAAAATAGTATGTTTTAAGTGTTTTTCTTAAATACTTTAAATACATATATTCACTTTGTTTCAATCTAATCTTTTTGTAAATAAAGTTTATGATAAAACCCTAATTGTTTAGGTCTTAATTAAGTAAAAATCTTTATTTTTACTTTGATTAAGTTGACTTTTGTCAATATTCAAAACTGTTTTCAATCTCTAATAAATCGGATGATTAAGGTCTTCAAACAACAAAACCTTGCATCATTCCAAATCATTTTTCCAATTGCTTTTACACCAGTACTGTAAAGTACTGGGCCTCTAATAGAGTGTAAGTCCCAAAAACCTTCTCTTCTTAGCTTGTTTTCAAAACTGTATTTTCAAAATCTTCTTTCTGTTTTCAAAACATTCTTCTGGTAGTTGAAGGGCATTATTCCCGGTGAAACTCTTCAGATACCTATGTGACCTTTGTCCATCTTCACTTCTTCTGTTTTCAAAAAACCATTAACTGTTTATCCTATATATTCAACTGTTATCCATCAATTACTGGTAAGGCTCTGTACATACTTCTTCAATGGCCTCCACTCCATCCAGGTTAGGCTTTACAAGCTTTCAATTTACAGTCTTTATTTAAATTACTGTCAAATATAAACTGTACATATATTTGTTTAGAACTACGTTTGAGTATAAACCTTAGGACAGTTAAACTATATATATATTATAGGAATATGACCTAGGATTGAGAATGTCTTCCCGGTGAAGGCTCTTTCCTAATTAGAGATCTGTAGTTCAAACCCCCAAGATGAATTATTCCCGGTGAAACATCTTGGCAAAAACCTTAGAATCCAAATAATAGGACACATCCACCCAAAGAGGAATTATTCCCGGTGAAACCTCTTACCCATTTGCTTAGAGCCAAAATAAGTTCAAAACCACATAGCTTTCTCTTGTGCTATAACAAGGACCCTCGATTAGCCTCCTCTTGGGCTTTGTACAAGGACCCACAGGCTTCTTAAAAGCATTTCCAGCTTCCTCTTGAGCTTGTATACAAGGACCCATCAGGTTTCTTATAAACATAGGAACAGGTCTTTAGTTACCTTTTAGCCTACCCTGGTGAGTTTCTTCCAATTTAAACCAGACTTTAAACAAGCTAAGTTTGTCTCAATTTTGCATTGAGTACACCTTTTGGAATGAGAGACATAGACAGTCTCTGTCACCCTTATCTTCATCAATCTTCCTTAGCAGAGTCTAGGATCCATGCTTTGGGTCATCCTCAGCATTGAGTCAGCCTTCATCTTGGGCTTTAAACAAGAAGTCTCCACTAGATAATCTTTCTGCCATTCATTTTCAACAAAACCCCTGGAAAGGGTTAGCCTCCAACATCTGTCTAAAATGTCAAATCCCTGGAAAGGGTTAGCCTCCAAAGTCAATTAAAATCAACCTCCATTTCAAAATCCCTGGAAAGGGTTAGCTTCCACACATTCCTTCATTTTCAATAAAACCCCTGGAAAGGGTTAGCCTCCAACATCTGTCTAAAATGTCAAACCCCTGGAAAGGGTTAGCCTCCAAAGTCAATTAATAAAAAGTCAAAAAAATAAAGATTCATTTCTCTTAGGAGATAATTTCCCCAAAAGAGTCAAAACCCCTGGAAAGGGTCAGCCTCCAAAAACATGATAAAAGTCAGTCTTTTAATAGACAAATTCACCAGCTGAGTCAAAATCCCTGGAAAGGGTTAGCTTCCAAAGAAAAACAGTCTTTTTAATCTCCAGTAGAGTTAAAACCAACAAAAACAGTAGCCACAACCTTGGGCTTCATACAAGGCACCAAACAATAAAACTCCCCTGTCAAGAGTCAGCCTCAACCTTGGGCATTGTACAAGGCAGATAATAGAGTCTCCCCAGTGAGTTCTTCATCATTCAGTAGCCACAACCTTGGGCTTTGTACAAGGCAGATAAACCATACTTTCATGTGTCAAAGATTCCTAACACTTAGGATCTTTCCCCATATAGTCATCCATACTCAATTCATTTATTTAAGAGTCCGCCACAACCTTAGGCTTTGTACAAGGCACATAAATAGAGTCTCCCTCAATAGAGTCAGCCTCAATTCTGGGCTTTGTACAGAACACTAAAATACCCTGTAATTAATCCTCAATGGAGTCATCTCCCAGAGTCAATAATATTAATTAATCAATCAAAAAGCCTCAAGCTTGGGCCTCATACAAGCCAGCTAAATTCAAATCTTTTATACAGTAGATAGACATAGCTTATCTCTATAGAGAGATATTTTTACTACTCTACCACATTCAAACAAACAAGCATTTCAATTTCAATTTCAATCAAAGTCTCCCATTTAGGACTCTGAAAGACATGCTCTGGCACATCCCCAGACTTGTACACTTTCCCTAATTTGGACGAGCATCTTTCTTTCATTTAAGAGGCATCTGACTGGCATACTTGCACACACACAAGTAAGGCCCCCCTCTTGAATGAAATGAATTCAGTTATTCTGTCACTCTTTCAAAATGTTTGTGGTAGAATAGTACAAATACCTCTCTGTAGAGATGATTTCATGTCTCTTTACTGTAAACAGAGATTTAATTCCAAGCTTCAACCTTGAGCTTCAAGCAAGGCACCCAAAAAACAATTATTTTCCCTAGTTAGTTCCCCGAACTACATTAAGCTCTGACTTCCACTAGGGATATGTAGGCATGAGGTTCACAAGGAATCTCAGCGAGCTAATAAAATACCAAAAATAGTCAGTCTGTCTGTCTGTCTGTCTTTTCAAATCAAATCAATTCCTTCTCCTAACACAAAGGAGAAACTTTCCCAATCATTAGCAGCAAACACAATCACAATGACACAGAGAAGGTTCCTGTAGAGTACTACAGATATGTAGGGTGTTTAAACACTTCCCTATGTATAACCGACCTCCCGGACTCCAGAATTTCTAGTCTAGGTGAAATCCCCACACTTAGCAAACTCCTAGGGTTTAGTTGAGATCTTTTTTCCCCTTTCCTACTCGTAGGACAATAAGAAAGTTCGTGTGATATCGTAGGAAGAACTGAAATAAAATTCATCCCGCCACGGGCGCATTCTCCTTCCAAATTTCGCGTGAAGGGTTTAGCGTGCCGTCCTCCCAAGTGAAACGGGGAGGTAAAAGAAAACGACACCACATTCGCCATCCATAGTTGAGAGGATCATGGCGCCACCTGAGAAAACTTTCTTTACGACATAAGGCCCTTCGTAATTCGGAGTCCACTTTCCCCTAGGATCGTTATGAATAGGCAGGATCTTCTTAAGCACAAGGTCACCAACCTGAAAGTGTCGAGGACGAATCTTCTTATCGAAGGCTCTTTTCATTTTCTTTTGATAGGCTTGCCCATGGTATATGGCTGCTAATCTCTTTTCATCAATGAGGTTCAGTTGATCAAATCTGGTCTGAACCCAATCAGCTTCACTGAGCTTCACATCTGTCAATACCCTTAGTGAAGGAATCTCGACCTCAACCGGAAGGATCGCCTCCATGCTATATACCAATGAGAAGGGAGTTGCCCCTGTGGAAGTACGTACCCAGGTACGATAACCATGTAAAGCAAAGGGCAACATATCATGCCAATCCTTATAAGTGACCACCATCTTTTGCACAATCTTCTTGATATTCTTATTGGCCGCTTCAACTGCGCCATTCATCTTTGGCCTATACGGGGAGGAGTTATGATGCGTGATCTTGAAATTCTCGCATAATTCCTTCATCATCTTATTATTGAGGTTGGATCCATTATCAGTGATAATTCTCTCAGGAACCCCATAACGACAAATTATATAGTGCTTGATGAAGCGAGTCACTACTTGCTTGGAGACATTTTCATAAGAAGTAGCTTCAACCCACTTGGTGAAGTAGTCAATAGTAACGAGGATGAAGCGATGTCCGTTAGAGGCGGTGGGCTTAATTTCCCCACTCATATCGATACCCCACATAGCAAACGGCCAAGGAGATGTCAACACATTCAGAGGAACCGGAGGTACATGAACCCTATCTGCATACACTTGACATTTGTAACATACCACCACATGGTTGAAACAATCGTGTTCCAGGGTCGACCAATAATAACCTGCTCTCAATATTTTTCTAGCCATGGTGTGCCCACTTGCATGTGTACCAAAGGATCCTTCATGTACCTCTTGCATGATCTTTGCTGCTTCGTGTCTATCCACGCATCTGAGCAACATAGAATCAAAATTCCTCTTATACAACACACCTCCAGCAAGGAAGAACTTGGCAGATAGTCTCTTCAGAGTTTTCCTATCCGTAAGGGAAGCACCCTCAGGATACTCTTGGGTCTCCAGAAATTTCTTGATGTCATAAAACCATGGTTTCTCATCCGGCACATTATCAATAACGCCACAGAATGCAGGCTCATCTAACCTTTTGATCACGATTGAGGGCGCTTCATTATCCCATTTGACTTTGAACATGGACGCTAAAGTGGCCAAGGCATCAGCCAAATGATTTTCCTCTTGAGGGATATGATCAAAAGTGATCTCATCATAATATTGAGCCAGTTTCGCAACATGTTCTCTATAAGGAATCAAGTTGGGATGGCAAGTTTCCCAATCTCCATTGATCTGACTAATCACCAAAGCAGAATATCCATACACTGCGAGATTCTTAATCCTCAAATCAATGGCAGCCTCAATACCATATATGCACGCCTCATATTCAGCCACATTATTAGTACAATCAAAACAAATCCTGGCCGTGAATGGAATATGAAAACCTGTCGGAGAAGTGAGCACAACCCTAATACCATTACCCAATGCATTCGAGGCACCATCGAACACGAGCGTCCATCGCGCCCCTGGTTCAGGTCCCTCCTCTTGATATTGACTTTTGGAAGTCTCTCCCACACACATTATATCCTCATCAGGAAACTCAAAGTACATAGACTGGTAATCGTCCACAGGTTGATGCGCGAGATAATCAGCAATCACACTGCTCTTAATGGCCTTCTGAGTAGTGTATTGTATGTCATACTCTGCCAAGATCATTTGCCAACGGGCAATCCTTCCTGTCAATGCTGGTTTCTCAAATATATATTTGATCGGATCCATCTTTGAAATCAACAAAGTGGTGTGAGTCAACATATACTGTCTCAGTCGGCGAGCAGCCCATGCCAAAGCACAACAAGTTTTCTCGAGTAGTGGGTATCTTGATTCACAATCGGTAAACTTTTTGCTAAGGTAGTAAATTGCGTGCTCTTTTCGACCGGACTCGTCATGCTGACCCAGCACACACCCCATTGAGTTCTCGAGGACCGTCAAGTACATAATCAATGGTCTACCTTCCACTGGAGGCATGAGGATCGGAGGCTCTTGCAAATACTCTTTAACCTTATCAAATTCCTTTTGACAATTGCCATCCCACTTTATTGCCTGATTCTTTCTCAATAACTTGAAGATAGGTTCACACGTGGCGGTAAGGTGTGAGATGAACCTTGCAATATAATTCAACCTTCCCAGGAACCCACGAACCTGCTTCTCAGTTCTCGGCTCAGGCATCTCTTGTATAGCTTTTACCTTAGCAGGATCGACCTCAATACCCTTTTCACTTACGATGAAACCAAGCAAATTTCCTGATCTCACTCCGAAGGTGCATTTATTGGGATTCAACCTTAACCTGAACTTTCTTAACCTTTCAAACAATTTCTTCAGGTGGACAAGGTGCTCCTCCTCAGTATGGGACTTTGCAATCATGTCGTCCACATAGACCTCAATCTTCTTATGAATCATGTCGTGGAATAAAGTCACCATAGCCTTTGATAAGTTGCCCCAGCATTCTTCAACCCAAATGGCATGACCTTGTAACAAAAGGTGCCCCAAGGCGTAATGAACGTTGTCTTTTCCATGTCCTCGGGCGCCATCTTTATTTGATTGTAACCAGAAAAACCGTCCATGAAGGAGAAAACTGAGAACTGAGCAGTATTATCTACCAATACATCAATGTGAGGAAGCGGGAAATCGTCCTTCGGGCTTGTCTTATTCAGATCTCGATAGTCAACACACATTCGTACCTTCCCATCTTTCTTAGGTACAGGTACAATATTGGCGACCCATGGCGGATAAACTGTTATAGCAAGAAAACCGGCATCAAACTGTTTCTGAACCTCTTCCTGGATTTTCTTGGACATGTCAGGACGTGTTCTCCTGAGTTTCTGTTTGACAGGCGGAAAGTTTTCTTTAAGAGGTAACCTGTGCACAACAATATCAGTATCTAATCCAGGCATATCTTCGTAAGACCAAGCGAAGATATCAGAATACTCTTTCAACATTCCAATCAACTTTTCTTTCACATTCTCATCCCAAGAAGCCCCTATTTTAACCTCCCTTCTCATCTCTTCGGTGCCAAGATTCACCGTCTCAATAGGCTCTTGATGTGGCTCGATCACTTTCTCTTCTTGTTTCAACAATCTGGCCAACTCATCAAGGAGTTCACAATCTTCTTCATCCCCTTCTTCGGCGGTGTAGATAGGATTGTCGAAGTCATAACGAGGCATAGCAAGATCGTTATCAACAGAATCTGGAGAGAGGTGGATCTGCGTGGATTATGATTTTTGCTTTATTTTAGAATGGAGGGATGATCATGAATAGGAAACGTTGCCATTTTTATTTTTTTATTTAAAACAAATGTAAAAGTAAGAATGAAAGACAGGGAACGAAATATTTGAATGCAAAAACGTCCTTTTATTAATGATTTTAACATTGAAAAACAACAAATGTTGCCCTACATGTGTTCACTGTGTCTTGGGCAGAACACAGGAATTACTGTATGATAAACAAAAATAGACAGTATTACTCTTGATCAGAAGCAATTGAGATGATGTCCTCGGACGACCAGTTGAGAAGCTTCTGTCCTGGGGCACACGGCTTGATCCATCCATCAATGTCATAATCGCTATCCATATCATCATCAGCAGCACAGACATGATCTTTGACGGTGCCAGCACTAGAGAACTTGATCGGAACGAAGGTTCTGGGCTTCTTGGGGACCTCATTAGATGAACTCTGACCCAACTGATATCCAATCCCACATTTATCCTGCTTGATCGGTAAGTCCAATACTCGGCCCCATCCTTCAGGATGACCAGATTCAAGCACAGCCTTAGCTTCTTTTAGTGAAGACATGGGAGCCTCCAACTTCTTATTTTCAACATAAGGGATCTTGATAGTCTGGACAGCCTCGAAGGCTTGGCAAGGCGTCTCGTAGACCTCTCCTTCCATATCAATATACCTGAAGGATGCAAGGTGGCTTACCACGTGTTCTTCCTCCCCACATATTGTGACTATCTTTCCTTGAGTGGCAAATTTGAGTTTCTGATGCAATGTGGAAGTCACGGCCCCAACAACATGGATCCATGGACGTCCCAGGAGACAACTGTAAGACGGGTGGATATCCATCACAAAGAAAGTAATAGTGAAGAGCTGAGGACCTATCATTATCGGCAAGTCAACCTCCTCAAATACTGATCTCTTTGATCCATCAAAGGCTCTCACCGTCAATTCACTCGGCCTTATCTCAACGCCAGAGTAATCTAGCCTCATCAAGGACCACTTCGGTAATACATTCAAAGAAGATCCGTTATCCACGAGAATACGTGATAACATAGTCCCTTTACACTCTATTGATATATGCAAAGCTCTATTGTGGTTTCTACCTTCGGAAGGCAAATCTGCATCGGTGAATCCCAATCCATTACCAGCGTTGATGTTTGACACCACTCCTTCAAGTTGATTCACTGAGATTTCTGGGGGGACAAAGGTAGTACTTAGAAGCCTCAATAAAGCATTTCGATGTGTCTCCGAACACAAGAGTAACTGCAAAATTGAAATCTTTGATTGAGTTTGACTCAGCTGGTCAACCACTTTATACTCACTTTTCTTGATGATCTTTAGGAACTCTTCCATCTCTTTGGCCACAGTATCTTCAGAATTAGAGTTTTGCCTCTGATCCACTGTATCTTCTACCACTTTTTTCCCTTTTGCTTGAGCTAGAGCTTATGCATTGTCATCGCGAGTATTCTGGGGAAGATTGAAAATACGACCACTTCTCGTCATTCTTCCAATGCCCACAACATTATCAACATCCTCTTTTTCCACCGGCGCTTTGACCTTATACTTGGCCCCTTGGTAGAAAACTTCTCCCCCATAATTCCATGGGATTGCTCTTTCACTAGTATACAAGACGGGACCAGGAAGTGTAATAACCAAAGGAGGTGCTCTGGCAGGAATTGGAATCTTGGCAGGAGTATACGGGATGGATGCCACATTAACTGCGTTTTCAACCATTTCAGGACGTCGCACACGCTCAAACTGTAGATACCCACTATCCATCAACTGTTGAATCCCATCTTTCACCTTATCACAAACTGAGGAAGTGACCATGCAATCAGTACAGAATTCTCCACAACCTGCGTATAAACTCATGCTCAACAATTCCTTCTTCAATAATGGCAACAATGAACCCAATTCGATCACATCCTTGACCAGGTGAGCGTCTTCAACAACCTCAATAGCATTTGCCGCATGGGTTCCATGGGGAGGCATAGGATTCTGAACAACATTAGGTCCTTGAGTAGGAGTAAACTCGATGGCTTTAGAGTCGAGAAGATCCTGGACTTTATGCTTCAATGCTTTACAGTTTTCAATATTATGTCCAGGTGACCCAGAGTGGAACTCACATCTTGCATTGGCATCCCAATTGGCAGGCAACTTAGCAGGAGTGGCCAAAGTCCTCAATTGGACCAAGTTCAAATCGAGGAGATATGGCAATACTTGTGCGTATGTCATTGGGATCGGATCAAAAACTCTTTCTGGCAATTTCGGCCGTTGCTGATACTGACGCGGCGGATACCCTTGTTGTTGATGTTGGAAGGGAGCATTTGGGATAGTCACAGCGGCTACTTGTTGATGATTCTGATTTCTGCCACCACCATAGTAAGCAGTACTAGTCTCACCCTCTCTCTTCTTAGCAAATCCGTTATAGGGTTTCTTCCCCCCTGCCCCAGAGGAGGAACTAGCAGCACTTAGATTTTGTATTCTACCAGCCATAATTCCACTTTCAATTCGCTCACCAATCATAACCAACTCGGAAAAACTTGAGGACGCAGAGCAGGCGGAATAATATTGGCCCTCCAGAGTGTTGGTGAACAAATCCATCATCTCTCTTTCCAACATAGGTGGCTGGACCCTAGCCGCCTATTCGCGCCATTTCTGCGCATATTCTTTGAAGGACTCATTAGCTTTCTGGGCTAGATTCTGTAACTGAGTGCGATTCGGGGCCATGTCAACATTGTACTGATATTGCTTTACGAAGGCCTCAACCAGGTCCCTCCAACTTCGGATGTGAGTTCTCTCCAACCTCATATACCATTCCAAGGATGCCCAAGTTAGGCTATCTTGGAAAAAGTGCATCAACAATCCTTCGTCCTCAGAGTATACATGCATTTTGCGATAGTAAGCTCGGACATGTGTCTTAGGACAAGTATTCCCCTTGTATTTCTCAAAATCAGGTACTTTGAATTTTGGTGGCACACGGACGCCAGGAACTAAACCCAAGTCATTGATATCCATACCCAGTCCTTGGCCTTCCATTACCCTCATCCTCTCTTCCAGACCTCTAAACATCCTTCCAGCATCATGTGGAAATCCCCATTCACTTTCAGGAAACAAGTCCTCATGTCGGTCCTCTTCTAACACGGGGATAGCAGCAGCCCTTCTGATTTGTTGTGTGGTTTGTCCTTCAGGAGTAGGCTGGGGAGGCCCACGGGGATTACCTTGATTAGCAGCAGGAGGAATTACACCAGGTCCTCCAATCACAGGCTCACCATTGACACGAATATCAGCAGGATTTCTTTGCGGGGGGTCCGCAACGACCTGAGCAACTGTGTCCATCCTGATTCTGAGCTCTTCTTGGCGCTCAGCCATGTTTTGCATGACTTCCATGAACTGAGCCATCTGAGCAGTAACCTGAGTTCTCATCTGGATAAGATCGTCCCTTAACTGATCCATTTGCAGTGAATGATTAGCCCTTGTGTAGTAGCGATGTGTAGGTGGAGGTGCAATTGCTGAAAGAGAAAACCTGGTCAGTTAAGCAAGAAAACCATCTGGTGTACCTGTCATATATATGAATGTATGAAATGCATGTGTGCATGGATATGTCATGTTCTATTATTTTTAGGAAACTTTAGCTTTGTCTCAAACCAAGAACACAAAATAATAAGGAACTGAAATACCACCAAAATGAATAAGAAAAACTCCATTAGATTTATAACCAAGTTCTTGACATAATCAGAATCACAAATCAATCCGCTCTCATGAGCCAACAAAACAAATAAATGGAACCAAGAACCCCATCCAACAAGTCTGGTGGTGGTTCAAATAGCAAAGTCATCACTAAGCGGGATCCCCCATGTCCACATGACGGAGGGGGCTCTCTCCGATGTTCTTATCACTCCAGGTCTTCATTTCTTCAAAGAGCTTCTTGGTCTCAACACGGGTTGGCCTCTTAATGATTTCTTGAATCAGCAGGTCTTTTCTGAAGTGCATTGTCTCCATGTGGCGATTCTTCAGCTCCCAATACCTGGCTTCCTCTTGAGCTTGAGCATTACTCTGATCCTTTTCTCTCACCTGACTTGTCAACTTTCGGATCTCTTCATAACATTTCTCTATCTTTCCTTGGCGTTCCAGCAGGAGCCTGTCCGCTTTCTTACGGCGAGCCTTTTCTGAGCTAGCTTCTTCAGTCTGAATTTGGAGCCTTTCAGTCAACTCTGCCAACTGAGCCTCTTAATGCTCTTTCATCTTCTTCTCTTGGGTTTCGGTGGATTTAGCACCTACAGTCATCCTTGGCCTCTTTTGGGAAGTACTCCCTCTAGCATACAATTCTTCGAGCTCTATTTCTCTTAATTTCAACTTATGGAGTGCGGAAAGCTTCTCTTGCCGAGCAGTATTCATCTTAACATGCATTGTTTCCACCTGTTCAGTCAATCTTCGATTCTCATCCACAGTTTGGTTATAACGAGGCATGGAGACAATGTTGGATAGTTCACCAGCAGGGGGGTACAAAGGATCTTTAGGAGAGAAAGGCATCCCTTGAGAATCAACCACATATTTGACCCACTTAGTATAATCCTCGTAAGTAGCACAATGTCTCTGACAAAAATGTTTCTTATCTCTCCAACAAATACTCTTCCAAGCTTGTACAGCTTCTGCCATCTGCCCACTGTCGGTGGCTGAATGATAGAAAATATTCTCAGCAATTTCTGTCTGCTCAGGGGGACTGATAAAAGCATATCCAAATGTTCTCCTAGCCAGGACGGGATTATAGTTGATTCCGCCTCTAAGGCCCATGAGAGGTACATTTTTGAACTTTCCGCAACTCATAATAACTTCCATGTCATCTAAAGATCTGTTGTGCCATACAATATCTTTGGCTCTAAGCCCCATAATCCTCTCAGCCCATTTAGATGTGTGCCTATTATCAACGAAAGCACCACGCTCAGGCAAATGTGACCTGAACCAACGATATAACAACGGAGCACAGCATCTAATCAAACCTCCCTTTTGACTATTCTTGTGATGAATGGAGTGGTAAACATCCCCCAAAAGTGTAGGAACCGGATTTTGCAGAATGAATATATGAATTGCATTCATGTCAACAAAGTTAGGAACGTTTGCGAACATCATGATACCATAGATACTTAGAGCGAGGATAGCCCTAAATGTGTCCCATTCTTTTCCCTCAACAGCATCACAAGCCTTTTGAACTAAAAACTCCATACGAAAACCAAGACATCCCCCTTTTTTGGAGAGGTTTGCTTCCACAACCGACTTGCTCAAATAAAGAGCCTTAGAAATTTCAACGAACGTAGGGGCCTCCATAGTGCCATAGTATGGAACTTCTTCTTTTTTGACCGGAACACCCAGATAAAACGAATACTCCTCTAATGTAGGAACCAAGAGGTAGTCGGGAAACGTGAAACAGCGAAGAGGAGGGTTGTAGAACTGAAGCAGGGTATGAACTCCTTCTTGCTCGTACTTGGTGAATGGCATCTTGAGAAGGCTCAGAATATACCCATATTTCTCTCGGAACTTGGTCGATTCATCTGGCGTAATCTTCTTTGCTAAACACTCAAGAGAATCCAGATTCGGATTCGGGAACGTATAGGAGAGGTTGCGTCTACCAGTCTTCATTGGTGGAGCCATGTGTTGGTCAGAGACAAAGCCAAAAGTTCCTGAAAATAAATGAACATGCATGTTAAATGATATGGCGGAATGCATTTCATTGGGAGAATCCTAAAGTCTTTTCATCATTTTTCTTTTCTTTTCTTTTTTTTCTTTTCTTTTTTTCTTCTTTTTTTTTTTTTAAAGATCGTATACATTTTTTTTGGAAATAGACTTTAGGATTCTCCGCGAATGAAGTGAGGTGGATGCAATAGCGTGATGTGTCATGTGTGTGATGTGGTGAGAGACCGAGTGTCTCTCGCAACTCTGGATATCTGGGTAGCACTGAATACAATAGGTTCAAAATTCCGGCTTCAGATTGCAATATAGATATCCGGGTATGATGAAGGCTAGTATCCTGTCCCTCCCCAAACTCACAGGTATGAATTCTAGACACGGACAGGTGGTCCCTAATGGTCACTAGGGTCTACAGTTCCCATGGGGTACAAAGTGTTTGAGGCAACAAGCGTGCCAGACACAGTGTTCCATGAAAGAACCTCGCCCAGTTGTGGTACCCCATGTCAAGCTCGATCGTAGCAAGAGCCACAGGAGTCAACATGAGCATCCACGCTAATCCTATGTGTCACTGGCCTGGGTAGTGGGCCTTTTACCTCACAAAAACCCCCCACCTGCAAAACAAAGCAGAAAAATATATGTGGCCCCCACGGGGACCCATAATATAGTCCAGATGCATGATGTGCAAGCAGAAATAAACATGATATGCAAGCAGAAAATAAACATGCAAACATATATACAAGATACAGACATAAAGAAAAACAAATAAACATCCAATAAAATAAAACAAACAAAAGCTAGGATCGACTCGCCAAGAATGGACCAGCACAGGTCTATCACGTCCCCAGCAGAGTCGCCAGCTGTCGCTACCGCGAAAAATGGAATCAGAGTCGCCACTAATATATTTATCCCATAAGGGAAAGGAATACCAGGAAACCTAACTCAGAATAAGAACAAGGTCTTTCGACCAGAGAATAGGGTACAGGAGTCGGTTACGCATGGGGAAGGTGCTAGCACCCCTCACGCCCATCGTACTCGATGGTATCCACCTATGTTTGTTTCTATCTAAAGGGTGTATATAATGTCTAAAACCTAAATGCGAATGAATGCAAAAGAAATACGGGGAAAAGAAGGATTATTTACAAGTGTGCTCGCTTAGGCCCCGCGACCCAATGCCTACGTATCCTTTTCAGGAATCAGAGCGACCGTAGTTCGGCTCAAGATTTTCTATTTGTTTTTGTGTTTTTTAGTTGAACAGAGGTTAAAGTCGCACTCCATGATGCTCGACCTTTGGAGACTTATACGCTTAATTATGGAATGGATTCAACATGTTCTTAAGAATGCCACGAGGGCGAGAGATAGAAGAGAGTTTGGGTGTTTCGAATGGATCCCTTAAGCAAGGGAGATTCGAGTTACCCTTTGGTTTGTGTTTTTTAGAAATTGGGAACTTACGCCCGAATGATTCCCTAAAGCAAGGGAGATCCAAGCACTCGAATGATTCCCTAAAGCAAGGGAGATTCAAGCTTCCATTCCCTTTTTAATGATTTTCACTTTTTTATTAATGTTTTAAGTGTTTTCTTTGTATTTTTTAGAGGGAATTTATTTCAAGTATTTATTAAGTGTTTTAATGTTGTAAAAGAAAAAGAATGAAAAAAGGGGACTAACCTATTTTCTAATCTAATAGTCATTCTAATTCCTATTTAATATCTAAACTAAAATCTAAAGGGAATTAACTAAGGAAGAGAACAAACCATTGAAGTACTAGGGGCAATATAGGCATTTCACAAAATACGGAAATTATATTCACAAAATAGAAGAAAATAAAACCTAAACTAAAAAAGAAAATATTCACAAGTAATTTTGTATTTTTATTCTAGCTAAAACTATTTTCAACAATTAAGACTAAAAAAAACTATTATTTTTATTATTATGCATCAATCAAAATTCAAAGAAATTCTACTATCAAAATTTTAATCAAAACAATTATTCAATCCTAAAATTCTAAATGGCTAGAAAACAATTTTTATTATTTTTTTTTATTTAGGAAAAAATCAATTAGCAAGCAAGGGAAAGAAAAAAAAAGAAAGAACCATTTCTATTTTATTTTTTTTTATCTGCCAGACAGGGGGTGTATTAGTAAAATTCGAATGCACTGGGTTTGTTTATTGGCGCAATGGGCCTCGAAACTGGAGGGTGTGAGGAGAAATGGCGCTAAGCCCATGAAGCAAACCTATGGTCCATCAATCAAACAAACACACAATCACTTTTATTTCGTTTTTATTTATTTCTCATTTCATTTGTTTATCAATCAGCATTTATGAAAAGCAACGTAGCGTACATGCATGCAGTATCCTATAGTCTCCATTTATTAATAAAATGTACCATTATGTGAACCTTTCTATCAATTAGTCATGGTTCCAATTAAGTTAAAAGAAGACAAAAAATATGCCTAGGCCATACACAACGTGCCAACACATCAACTCATCATTGCATCAAGATAACAACTAACAAAAATTATGGAAAGATAGCCAATGAGAATGCGCCAGGTCAGCATGACCGTTGGAGGAATGGAGAATGGCAGACGCCGGAGATTCCCCTCCGGTTGTCTTCTCCAGTGGCTCACCGCCGTGACCACGACCTAAACTGCCCAGAAACTTATGAAATCGGTGCCTCTCCACTCGATTTTCAACGTTGAGTCCAAATATCACCTTAGATTTTCTCGAATCTCTCTCTATCACACAAACCGAAGCAAATCTATAAACCCTAAGTTGAGTCAACTTTACCAGAATTCACTTCAAACACAATAGTCAGACTCTGAACGTTCACAGATCTGGAATATACGATTCGAACACACAAGCAAGCATTATATCAACCAAATCGAGACTGTTCAAGAACAGTCACTTCCTACCGGTATAACACATAGCACAACATACATATGAGTTCAAGATCCTGATGCACATGACCTATTAAATGTAGCTAACATGCTGAGAGAGATTCTAGACCTTACCTGATTGGATCTTGAATCGGAGAAGGATGAAAGAAAGCACTGCAAGTTCCTGAACTCCTCGATAGTGATGATAATAGCTCTTCACCGTGTGACTTTGATCTGAGAAATAAACTCAGATTTGCGAGGTTCTTCAAGTCCTCAATAGGATAACAAAGATCTATGAGTTTTCGCCATTTGCGGATGCTTCCGAATCGGAGATGAAGATGATGATTGTCAAGGTAGAAGCGTGTGGTGGTGGAAGCGATGAAGATGAAGTTAGGGTGGCCGGAATCAGTTATGGTGGTGGTGATGTTGAAGATTCGGTTGAGAGTTTGTTACAGTTTGTAACAAACTTTGTGGAAAGGGAGAGTTGAAGATGAGAGAAGAGAGAAGAATGGAAGAGTGTGTGATGAGTGGAACTGAAAAGAATGAATTGTGAGAGAGCCCTGCGTGAGAGTGTGTGTGTCCTTATATAGCAAGTGTGAGAACTTGTTTTTTTGTGAATGTGTGGAGTGGGACTTTTCTTTCAGCTTAGTGAACAAGTCTACACAATTGAGGAAAGCCTGAAGTATGCTTTTGAGTAACAGTCTTGTGCATGGCTCAATGAAGAACAAGCTGATGGTAATGTATTGATGTTATTCAAACACGTTCATACCCCTACTTTGAACTTCAATATTTCAACCCCTGGGCCATTATTTGTCTCAGACTCATATTCATTCTAAAGATGACATGGCATAGAATAGTCTTGGTATTTGGAAGTCCTTAAACCAAGCATTGAATGGAGGAGAAAAACGACCATGAATTGAAACATTATCTTGGTGCTGGGACAGTACGCGCGCCTTGCTTGCCTTGGAATTTCTCTGCCTAAATGAGCCTTTGTAAGAGCACCACTTTGAGGCCGTGTGATTTTCTAACCATAAGTCCAAATGCCCTGACCTTGATACCAATTGAAAGACAATATAAAGTAGAGTGTGTGGACATTAGAAGCATCTTAAAAGGCTCTCCACAATCCCCTAAAATTGACTTTATATTTGGCTCGCCACGTGTTTGACAAAATGTCTCACGCATGCCATGGATTCTGGCCCCTGTACCTGGCAATGCATGGCTCGATCAGAGTGTGACTTTGAGCCCTCATATCTCGATCCATACACATCCAATTTCCATAATTCTTGTCTGGTTTAATAGAGGACATGGCAAAGAAGAGACTGACACCAAGTTTGCACTTATAGAATTTTTGAAATGCTCTCAAATTAACTTCAAAAGTGACCCACCATGTGTTTGATCTATTGCCTGCGTGTGATCTGGCACATGACTTGGATTATGGCTTGTGATCAGTGATGATTTGCAAATCTCCAATGAGCATATCTCTTGATCCAAACCTCAGTTGGAGAAATGTCCAACTACAATGTTGTTCACCCCCATGAAATGAACAACATTGATGTTGACACTCTTCTGAAATGATGCCCAATGCCACGTGCAAATGTGCCCTAAAGTCAGCTGATCAATCAATCTTAAAACTTCAAATTTTTTTTTTAAATATAAAACATAAATCCAGTGTGTTTCTTCCAACTTTCTATCCTTTTATCTCTCTAACCAAGCCTTGAATGAGAAAACTTCCAACTAGAGAATTATAGTATGCCATGATCTGAGTATTTTTGCTTTTGAACTCAGCTTGAAATAATGCCTTGAACCATACAAAATCTGGGCCTGAAGTGAGCTATTCACCTATTCTCAAAAACTCTCAAAATATTTTAAATTACAAAACATCCCTTTTATGGAATTTTCCAAATTTAACCAACTTTCCATTTTGGGCAACTTTGAATATTTCTTGATTTTTATTATTTCTTTGACCTTCCTTGACCGATTTTCCCACAAAAAATCAAGATTTGATAGTTGACCTTAACTTTGACCCAAAATTCAACTTTTCCTAATTTTCTTGATTCCAGATGAACTTCCCGATTAATCCGTTTCTGGACCAATTTCCAATTAAACTTCAACCAGAGAAACTTCAGTGAATGATATTTCTCCCAGACAGCCATATTTTGCATCCACAATCATTTCCTGATCAAATCTTGGCCAGAAAGTCAACAGGGTTGACTTTGGTCAAAAACCCTGATTTGAAAGCCTTGATGACTATGAGATTTGTATCTTTTAATCAGAGCTTTGCCTTGGGGTGGATGAAACCCTGATTTTAGGAGGACTTCAATTGGGATGATGCCATGTAATCAGACTTCAAATCTTCTTTTATTTTTTATCAGGAATTTCTTCTTCAGAAGTTCTTTTCTTATCAATTCTGAATAGTAACCATGATATGGATGAATGTAATGGATGAATGGCCTAAATGAGATATGCACATGAATGTAAGGTGAGGGCCAGTTGAGGAATAAATAAGTGGGCAAATTTTAGGGTGCAACATAACCTTTAGGGTGTTTACTACAACTGCGAAGAGCCTTCTACCGCCTATTGAAGCATGCATCCACTGGTCCAGATAAAGAATTATGGTGATACATCTTGTTATATAAACCTTTTCATAGGAAACTCCCTCTAAATGTGTTGAAGAAGCTTCTGCTGACTTGGAACATCTTCATTATGATGGTAGGTTATAACAGACCAAGATAATTTTCTAGAATTATATCTTGAACTAAGAAGTCACTCCCCCTATCTGAGATAGCCTGAGCTTCCCCAATGGAATACGTTTGAAATGATGAATGGAAAATATAAGACACATCTTCATATTTTCAAGGGTAGCACCCCCTGTTCACCAATCTTGCTGAACACACTCACTAAAGCAAATTTGTTCCTTTATAAAAGATACTCATATCAGAAATTAGATGTTATAACGTCTTGTATAGCATTAGGATACAGCTGAGCTCTTTAGTACATCCCATTAACTCCACTTCTCTCTCTGCAACAAATTTAAGTCTACCACCTTATCTTCACCTGAAATAGTCAACTAATGACCCTTTGACACTAGAAATTTCCATAGAAAGGTTGCCACAGACCCAACATAAAGAACTGCCACTTCTTCCACTGTTGATCATTACCCCGCCATGTTTCAATCAGGTCAAGGTCTGCCAAGACAAATTGAGCTCCTCCTTGATAGAACTAGAAGAATCCTCTTTTATCTCCAGCTATGTTGATTATCTCACCAAACTTCTATCTTCATAGTCATACTCACTAATGGAGTCTTCATCATGAGAGTAAACACGTATTGCCAGAACATGTTACAATCACCGAGATCAGAATCTGCCCATTCTAATCCATATTAAGTCAGAACTGTCACTTTAGACATTAATGCTGCTTCTTCATTCTTCACATATAGTGATATTGTGACATCACACAAGACATTAGTTTATCAGCCTTAAAATCTCATCCATTCCTCTTAGTGTTCCTTTACCTACACTGGTTGATGTCCTGTCTTGCTTCATTCTCCCCCTGAGAATTACACACAGGGAAGATTTGAACGATTTTCCTTACCCTTGAAGCATTCTTCATTTGGAACTTGCCACACTTGCCATGTTTAGAATCCTTAGTTTACTTGCTACACAAGATCCAGACTGCCACTTCTTGTACCTTGAGATAGAAGAAACTTCTGAATTGCCCTGAACTTGTCTTTAACAGATAGGTCTGACCCTAAACTTTACAGCCAACCATTGCCCTTCTTAATGCTTAAGAGAAGATAACACAAAACAACATAGTTCAAACCAGACCATGGATACTTTATACACATACTCAGCTCCCGACAGAGTATATGAGTCTTGTATTCAGGTTATACATTCAATAGGTACTAAGTCTCCCGTCAAAGCACCTATTAGACACTCAGATAGAATTTACTGCTCACACCAGATCCTTCTAAATGATTTCTTCTTCATACATAAGAGCATTCTTCTTGGCAATGATGTTTCAACATCTGTTATGACATCATTTATTAAGCTTTTTAGGATCTCACACTCATTTATAACACAAAGAAATCTGATTTACAGAGGTTCTATGACAGCACAGTCATTAAACCAAACACTGATGTCATGTACGATGTTATGACATCCAAACTGAACAAACAAATAAACAATGTAGAAACATAAACTACACATAGAATTGTCCACCCAGTTCGGTTCTAACTAACCTACTTTGGGGGCAACCAAGCCAGGAAGGAAATCCACTATCAGTAGTCTTAATTTGAAGCTAAACTCCCCCATTTACAACTTCGCACTTAAACCCTACCCAATGCAATCTCTACCTAGGTTCTCCCTAGATATGGAATATCTCCATTCCACTCCCAATCATAGAAATGATGTCTAGCAGTCAACAACTCAGCCACTGCATCGACAGCCTAATTCCCAACACTCTAAACACAAACAAACACAATGTTAAATTGAAGTTGCTTACAAGCTTCCTCCAAGAACAAAAACTTCAGTCATTGCTTCACAGCTTCTGAGTGAATTAAATAAACCTCCAACCTACACGCTATGAGGCACAAATCAGTGACCATCCCACACACCGGGTGGTTCTCCTACACGGCTAACCCTAGAGACTACATCTTCCCAGCTCTGGCTATCAGCCTCTCTAAAATTAGGTTACAAAGGTTTCTATTTATAACCTGATCCCAGTTGGACTTGGGCTTACAAATCGTAGCACTCTTGCTGTTACAAATATGCAGAAAATATTCTGCTACAAATAAGGTCTTTAATCATAGGTTTCCTAATTTATCTCCTAAATTAGAAACCGTTGAATCTTCAATCTTCAGATTTGATTCTTCAATATTCTGACTTGATTCTTTGACCTTTAAATATGCGCCACATAGGATTACATGATATTCTCATAGAATATTCTGTATCTATTTTAAATCAAACTGAATCTTTCTTCCTCAATTCTGC
This sequence comes from Vicia villosa, assembly GCF_029867415.1. Lineage (NCBI taxonomy): Eukaryota > Viridiplantae > Streptophyta > Magnoliopsida > Fabales > Fabaceae > Vicia > Vicia villosa. Next base: position 197,902,547 of record NC_081180.1, read on the forward strand.
AGGCGCGATGTCATGGTTGAAGTCATAACATTCCATATAACATCTTGCTTTAGTACCTGTTTTGTTCTTTTCATATTTGCAAGACTTATACAATATTACATTCAGCTGTTATTATGTTTTAGCCAAGCATGGATGCCAATAAGACAATTCTACATAATAGAACATCAACAGATAGTTTGTTCACTTTTGGTATCTCCACCAGGTTGACGAATGGTAGTCTTTCTCCGAAGACAGTTTGTTCATCTTTCATTCCCCAACGGGTCGATAAATAGCAGTTTTCCTCTGAAGACAGCTTATCCTCCTGGTTGATTCCCCACTAAGTCGACAAATGGAAGTCTTTCTCCCGAAGATAGTTTGTCCACCTTCTGTTCGACATCAGAATAGACGAATGACAGCTCTTTTCCAAAAGACAGTCTGTCTATTGTTAGCCCCCGTCAGAATCGATGAATGACAGTCTTTTCTACTAAAGACAGTTCGTCCACTTTCAAACATAGTCATTAGCTCCTTAAAAGGACACATAGTCATATGGAATTTCTTCAAAAACACAGATTTGAAGGTAAGTATGATAAGGTTTTCATCTACCATCAGATGGCATCTCTCCAACAGATCATGGCGAGAAGTTTGGTGGAGAATCAAACCTTTGGAGATTTTCTCGCTATCTGAGATATAGTCCAAAATGACAACTGAGACCAATTTCGCGATTGGAAATCTGAAACGAGAGGAGGTTACTTACCTTTTTTCTAAGCAACATCACTTAGTCACAGAAGATGGACAGTGCATTCTACATTGCCATCCATTTACCAGAGTTCACATGATACATTCTGAAGATTTTGCTTCCTTATCCTCCATAAAATGCGACAACAGGATCAAGTCATGCACGAGCATCTCGTCATCACATCGACATCTCAAAAACGCCCAAAATTCGGGCATTCTTCGGTATTTTAAGTCTTTTCCACTCAGCAGACACCAAGATGTCAATCTTCCTCCCTCCGAATGGAAGAAACTTAAATAGGGGCATCTGTCATACCCTAATTTTGACCCCCCTAAGATGTCACATCATCTGGTAAGGAGATTAAGGCAAAGGATCAATACAGATACCCAGATCAATCACCTATTTACTAGGTATTCTATTAGGGTTTCTAGTTTATGAGATTAAGGCAAAGGATCAATCAATGGTCAACATGATCCTCAACACAATCATAGAGGTCAAGATGTTTCATCCATCTCAAAATTATCTCCAACTGTCATACCCTAATTTTGACCCCCCCTGAGATGTCATATCTTCAGACTTTTCATCAGATCAAGACAAATACCCAGAGCAGTCACTTGTTCATCTGGTATTTAATCGAGGATGGTCAGAAACAAAAGAACTCAGGCAAAGGATCAATCAATAAAAGATTAGTCTCTAATACAATCATAGGATTCAAAAGCTTCATTCTATTCACCTATGATTGATTAGACACCAGTCACCTAGACTCAGGTCTGCTCAAATCACCAATCTAGGGTTTTGAGCCCATCAAGGACTATAACCAGGGATCACATTTGGGAAACACTAAAAAGCTCCAGGATATCTATCAAAGGCTTCAATCATCTTAAAATGATCCATATAACAATATCCATTGGGCATTACACTCCAATTCAAGATCCACAGTCATCAAATTCATCTGGTCGACAATTAGGGTTTTTGACCTAATTCACCTAGACAGTTGACTTTTAATCAAGACATGGATCCAAAACTCAAAACATGGTTCAAGGACCTCTACTAACTCAATACAATCCATTCACATCACTCATTTGGGGAGGAGATCTTGATTCCACACAAAAGTCCAAAATCTCACTTTTAATGAAAAAAGTCAACTGTACAGGGTCACCTTTGACTTTTAAGATTTTTGGTCAAACCATGACTTTTAGGGATCAATATCATCAAAATATGATCATTAAAGTCATTTGACCAAAGAAAATCAAGAAAAATCATCAAGGATCAAAAAGTCGGGAATTAGGGTTTTTAAGAGCATTGTGGGAACTCAAAATTTCACGTACACAACTCAAAAAACTTCCAACATGAAAGTTGTAGATCTTGCAAAATAAAACAACATCTTGCAATGCAACTTTTTTCAAGAAATCAATCATTTAAGAGATTTGGAATTTTGAAGCTTTAGGTCATAAAAACTTAGAAATTTTTCTAAGTGTTTTAAACCTAGTTTTCTTCCAACTTTGGGCTCATTTTTCACAATTTTCCCAAATGACTCTGAAGAAACCCCAAACTAATGAATTGAAGTAGATGTTTAGGGCTTTCCAAATTGTGCTCAACCTTCTCCAAATTCATTTTGAGCTAGGAGTTATGCTTGTTCAAAGTTGGCTCATGAAGTAAAATTATAGGTCATGCATCATTTTGGAACTTTGCAATTTTGTGCATATGGTCTCACTTATGGATGCTACACGGCCCATAACACATCTGCAAACATGCCATGCATTCATTTTCACCATGGCATAAGGATTGAGGAAGATTCCCAAAACAAGAACATGTGATTATGTAATGATTACATTTGGGAATTTATGGCAAATGGATGAATCATCAAAGGAATCTTCTCACCAACCAATTAGAGCTCATTCTGCATCAGAAATGTTCCCTAAGATCAGATGGAATCAATGGATAGGGAGCTAGCTCGAAAATGCAATGATCACATTTTGGATATTCCTTGAGTTCCTTCATGGCCAAGAAACCAAAACTCTCTCATTAAGCAAGCTCACTCTCTCAATCTGTACAGAACCATTTGCCTATAAATAGAAGTGTCATTCCTCATATTAATCACACCAAAGCAACTCTATTCCTTGCTTTCTCCTTCTCTCTCTCATGCTTATGGTTTTTCAAAGTTCTTTGGCAAGAAGAATCGTTTTCTTCAAACCAGAGCTTCTCTTTGGAAAGTAAGCATTCTAACATCTCAAGGGGGATCATTTGAGGTGATCCAAGCACCTGGATCACTTCTGTAGGTGGAGGAGCACCATTGTTGCTTTCACTTTGGAGCTCATGCAGTTGGAGGTCCATGGAGTAATTCAGAAGGTGTCAAGCAAAGCCAAGCATCCAAACACGTTCATTAGGGTGTAGTGAAGCTATTCAGATGGTCGCAGCTCATCTGTAACTGCAGATTCATCATCCTCCATGTTCACTTGAAGCTCAAATCGAAGGGGTCGGGTAGAACAATTCAGAAGGATTCAAGTCACAATAAGCATTCAGTTAGCATCACTGAGTCCCAAGGAAGCTTTTTGGATCGTTCATACAAGCCCAGGTGTTCTCCTACAAGCTCACGACCTCCATTTTCAGAGGTATTTTTTCAAACTCTAACTCACTTATTCAAGTATTCTTTCTTATATATCTCGATACCAGTTTTTTCAGCATCATCAGAGGATTGAAAACCCTCTATCATCATTCATTTATTCATCTTGTTCATCATTTAATTTCAAAATTAGGGTTTATGTGTGTTTCGTGTTCATACTGAAATTCGTTGGTTACACTTAAAATAAATGAATTCTGAACCCATGATCATGTTCCTCGTCCAAAAACGAGCGAATTTGATGTTTACATCATACCATTTGGATGAGAAACCAGAGAGTTAGAAATTTGAATTCTCACGAGCTCAAGGAAGAAGATGACCATGGTGGCTTGCAAATTTGAATCTCCTGGGTCTTTTTAAAATATAATTAATTTGTTGCATATGTTATACAAACTGAGCGTGTAGCTCAGTTGGTCAGGTTTTGGTGTGTTGGTCATAAGGGCGTGGGTTCGAACCATGAGGAGGCCAAAACCTATTTTTTACCACTTGTTTTTTTCCATTTTTTCACGAACTTCACACAATTAATTCACCTATCAAATTAACTCATTTTTACTTCATTTTTCACACATTTGTCATTTAATATACCTATTTTGTGAATAATCAAAAAAATCATAAAAATATTATTTATTTCATGTGTTTTTATTAGGTTTAAAAATGGTGTGTTCTTAAGTATTTTCTTAAATACTTTAAATATACATTTTCATTTGTTTTTTAACCTAACTATTTTGTGAATAATTTTATGATAAAACCCTAATCATTTAGGTCTTAATTAGGTATAGATTTTATCTTTACTTTGATTAAGTTGACTTTTGTCAAATTTCAAAATTGTTTTCAATCTCCTATTAAACAGACGATTGAGGTTTCCAAACAACCAAACCTTGTATCATTTCAATCATTTTTCAACTGTTTTTATAAACAGTTAATCATTTTCAGTGGGCCTCTAATAGAGTGTAAGTCCCAACACCTTTTTCTTTTCTTAGTTTGTTTTCAAAACTGTATTTTCAAAATCTTCTTTCTATTTTCAAAACATTCTTCTGGTATTTGAAGGGCATTATTCCCGGTGAAACTCTTCAGATACCTATGTGACCTATGTCCATCTTCACTTCTTCTGTTTTCAAAAACCCTTAACTGTTTATCATATATATTCAACTATTATCAATCAATTGCTGGTAAGGCTTTGTACATACTTCTTCAAAAGCCTCCACTCCATCCAGGTTAGGCTTTATAGCTTTCAATTTACAGTCTTTGTTTAAATTACTGTCAAAAATAAACTGTACATATATTGTTTAGAACTACGTCTGAGTGCAAACCTTAGGACAGTTAAACTATATATATATATATATATATATATATATATATATATATATATATATATATATATATATATATATATAGGAATATGACCTAGGATTGAGAATGTCTTCCCGGTGAAGGCTCTTTCCTAATTAGAGATCTCTAGTTCAAACCCCCAAGATGAATTATTCCCGGTGAAACATCTTGGCAAAAACCTTAGAACCCAAAAATAGGCCACATCCACCCAAGAGGAATTATTCCCGGTGAAACCTCTTACCCATTTGCTTAAAGCCAAAATAAGTTCAAAACCATATAGCTTTCTCTTGTGCTATAACAAGGACCCTCGATGACCCTCGATTAGCCTCCTCTTGGGCTTTGTACAAGGACCCACAGGCTTCTTAAAAGCATTTTCCAGCTTCCTCTTGAGCTTGTATACAAGGACCCATCAGGTTTCTTATAAACATAGGAATAGGTGTTTAGTCACCTTCCAACCTACCTTGGTGAGTTTCTTTTATTCTTTCAAACCAGACTTTAAACAAGCCAAGAATGTCTCAATCTCACATTGAGCACACCTTTTGGAATGAGAGACATGGACAGTCTCTGTCACCCTTATCTTCATCAATCTTCCTTAGCAGAGTCTAGGATCCATATTTGCTTATCCTCAGCAGGAGTCAGCCTTAATTTTGGGCTTTAAAACAAGAAGTCTCAATTAGATAATCTTTCTGCCATCATTCATAAAACCCCTGGAAAGGGTTAGCCTCCAAAGAAAATCAGTCTATTAATAGATAAATCTTCCAGCAGAGTAAAACTCCCCAAAGAGTCAGTCACAATTCTGGGCTTTGTACAGAACACCAAATAAAATCCATCCAATAAACACTCTCCAATTAGAGTCAGCCTCAATTCTGGACTTTATACAGAACACAAAGACTTCTCAATATAAGTCAATCCCCAATAAAAATAATAAAAATTAATCAAAAAGCCTCAAGCTTGAGCTTCATACAAGCCAGCTAAAATCAAATCTTTTATATAGTAGATAGACATAGCTTATCACTATAGAGAGATATTTCTCCTATCTCACCACATTCAAACAAACATTTCATTTCAATTTCAATTTCAATTTCAATTTCAAACATTCTCCCATTTAGGACTTTGAAAGGCATGCTCTGAGGCAAACAAACCCACACTTGTACACTTTCCCTAATTTGGATGAGAACCCTTCTTTCATTTAAGAGGAATGTTGGTTGTCATACTTGATCAACCAAGTAGGCTCCCTCTCTTAATGAAATGAATTCAGTCATTCTGCCACTCTTTAAAAATGTTTGTGGTGGAATAGTAGAAATACCTCTCTGCAAAGATGATTTCATGTCTCTTTACTGTAAACAAAGATTTAATTCAAGCTTCAACCTTGAGCTTCAAGCAAGGCACAAAAATCATTAATTTCCCTAATTAGTTCTCCGAACTACATTAAGCTCTGACTTCCATTAGGGATATGTAGGCATGAGGTTCACAAGGAATCTCAGCGAGCTAATCAAATACCAAAAATAGTAAGTCAGTCTGTCTGTCTTTCATTCAATTCAATTCAATTCCTTCTCCTAACACAAAGGAGAAACTTTCCCAATCATTAGCAGCACAAACACATTTAGACACAGAGAAGGTTCCCGTAAAGTACTACGGATATGTAGGGTGCTTAAACTCTTTCCTATGTATAACCGACCCCCCGGACTCTAGAATTTCTAGTCTAGGTGAATCCCCACACTTAGCAAACTCCTAGGTTTAATTTGAGATCTTTTTCCTCTCTCCTACTCGTTAGGACAATTAAAAAGTTCGTGTGATATCGTAGGAAGAACTGAAACAAAATTCATCCCATCCCGGGCGCATTCTCCTTCCAAATTTCGCGTGGAGGGTCTAGCGTGCCGTCCTCCCAAGTGAAACGGGGAGGTAAAAAAAACGAAACCACACCAAACTCAAGGCATTGAGCCTTAAGTTCATAAGTGCAACCATATTATGGTTTTGAGATCCTTAGAGACTGCAATCACGATTTCATCTGGGAAGAGCTTCAAGCTTCAAAACATGGTTCAAACATATAAAATGCCTTCACATGCTTCCATCATCAATGTCTAAAGCAAAATATACTTCAATTCAAGATCAACAATTCTCAAATTCATCTAGACAACAAAATTAGGGCTTTGACCTAATTCTTCTGGACAATTGACTTTTAATGAGGACATGGATCCACAACTCAAACCATGATTCAAAGACCTCTAATACTTTAATATAATCCATTCACTTCATTTATTTAAGGAGGAGGGCTTGATTCATCACAAAAATCCAAGATTGCACTTCATTTGGAAAAAGTCAACTGTACAAGATTGGCTTTGACTTTTGAGAAATTTGGTCAGCCATGGACTTTTAAAGATCAATATCATCAACATATGATTATTGAAGTCATTTGGCCAAAGAAAATCAAGAAAATCAATCAAGAATAAAAAAGTCAACAAAAGTCAAAATAAGGGTTTTTCAAGGGCATTTTGGGAACTCAATATTTTGCATACACACTAAAAAATATCCCAGTATGAAAACTGTAGATCTTGAAAAAACAAACAACTCTTCAAGGGGGATCTTTTGGCAAAAAATCAATCATTTAAGAGATATTGAATCAAGAAGCGAAAGTCATCAAGACTTAGAAAATTTTCTAAGTGGAAAAACCTAGTTTTTCTTCCAACTTCAGGGTCAATTTTCACAAACTTCTCAAATGATATTGAAGAAACACCAAACTAATGAATTGAAGTATATACCAAGGGCTTTCCAAATTATGCTCAACCATCTTCAAATTCATTTTGAGCAAAAAATTATGAGTGTTCAAAGTTGGGCATTTGAAGTTGTTTAAGCCATGACCAAATTTTTACCTATTGCTAATTTTGTGCAAATGCCTCTACCAATTGATGCTACATGACACATAATACATCAGTATATATGCCATGTATTCATTTTCATTATTGCATAAAGATTGAAGCATATTCCCCAAAAACAAAGACATGTGATTATGTAATGATAACATTTGGGAATTTATGACAAATGAGTGAATCATCAAAGGAATCTCTTCCCAACCAATTGGAACACATATCTGCATCAGATTTGTCCCCTAAGATCAAGCAAAACCGAGGGGTAGGGTGTGGTATCAAAGAATCCATCATTGCACTTGGATATTTCACATTTCTTCACTACTATGTTTCAAAAGTTGTGACCTCATCCAAGCTTACTTCACTCTCTACTACTTCAGATCATTTGCCAATAAATAGAAGTGTTCTCCTAAGTATTGATCACACCAAAGCAACTTCAATTCTTGCTTTCTCCTTCTCTCCCTTTTGCTTATTGTTTTCTTAGGCTCTTTGGCAAGAAGAATCGAATTCTTCAAACCAAAGCTCTTCCTTTGAAAGTAAGCTTTCTAACATCTCAGGGAGGTTCATTAGAAGTGATCCGAGCACCTGGAACACTTCTGAAAGTGGAGGATCACCATATCCACTTTCAACTTGGAGCTTAAGCAAGTGGAGTCGTCCAGAGCAATTCCGAGGGTGTCAATCAAGTCTAAGCATATCAACATGTTCCTTGGGGTGTAGTGAAGCTATTCAGATGCCTGCAACACATCTATAAGTGCAGAATCACCATCTTCCATTTTCACTTGGAGCTCGAGCAAGAAGGATCGGGTAGAACGATTCTGAAGCTTTCAAGTTGAAGTAAGCATCCAATTAGCATCAGTGAGCTACTAGGAAGCTTTTGAAATCATCAATTCATAGCTGGGATCTCTCTACCATAGCCATCGATCTTCAGTTTCAGAGTTACATATTTGGAATCGTGAGGAAATTTAGAGTAAAATCCATGTTTACATCATCCAATTCGGTTGAGAAACGAGCAAGTTAGAAATTCAAATTTTCTGAGCTCAAGGTTGAAGATGAAGATGGTGGCGCGCGTTTTTAAATTTACCAAGTTAAAAATATAATCAATTCGTTGCAGATGGTTAACAAGCCACGCGCGTGGCTTAGTTGGTAATCTTTTGCGCTTGTAACCTAGAGGGCGTGAGTTCAACCCTTGGCAAGACCAAAACCAAATCTTTACCACTAAATTCCTTCTTTTTTTATAACTTCACATAATTATTAGGTTTAAAACAATGTGTTTTTAGGTATTTTAAAATACTTTAAAATATAATTTAATTTGAATTTTTAAACTTAATCATTCTTGTAAATAATTTTGTGATAAAACCCTAATCCATTAGGTCTTAATTAGGCATAGACATTATTCTTACCTCAATTAAGTTGAATGTTGTCAATTTTCAAACTGTTTTTAATCTTCGATTAAACAGACGATCAGGGTTTTCAAAACAACTAAACCTTGCATCCTTAAAAAAAACATTAGCCAATTGTTTTTCATAAACAGAAATCAATTTTCACATGGGCCTCTAATAGAGTGTAAGTCCCATCCCTTTTTCCATTTTCTTATTATCTTTTTAACTGTTTTTTTTTCAAATAAGCAGTAAACAACTCCTCATCTGTTTTCAAAACTTTCTTCTGGTATTGAAGGGCATTATTCCCGATGAAACTCTTCATATACCTACGTGACCTAGTGTCCATCTTCACTTCTTCTATTTTCAAAACAAAACTTCCCAATTGCTTTTCATAAACAGTAATAAAACATTCAATTTCAAATCAACTTCAAAACTATTTTCAATAAATAATTCAACTGTTTTCAATAAACAAATTGAACTGTTTTCAATCAAACTCTCAATCTGTTTTCTAAACAACTTCAATTTCAAATCAATTTCACATGGGCCTCTCCATGAGTCTATGTCCCAAAACCCTTTTTATTTTCAATACTGTTGCCAATAAACAACCAAGCTGATGGTAAGGCTTTGTACATACATTTTTCAAAGGCCTCATCTTCATCCAGGTTAGGCTTTAAAGATTTCAATTTACAGTTTTCATTTAAATCCCTGTGAAATATACACTGTATATACATTGTTTAGAACTCCGTCTAAGAGAAAAAACCTTAAGAAAAATAAACTGTATATATATATTATAGGGCTATGACCAGGATTGAGGATTATTTCCCTATGAAGCCTCTCCTAATTAGACTTCCATAGTTTCTTGCCACAAGATGGATAATTCCTGGTGAAACAACTTGAAACCCCTTAGAACAAAAATAGGGCACATCCACCTTAAAGAGGATTAATTCCCAATGAAACCTCTTACCCATTTTCTTAGAGCCAAACTAAGTTCAAAAACCAACATAGCTTTCTTTTGTGCTATAACAAGGACCCTCGATGACCCTCGATTAGCCTCCTCTTGAGCTCACAATACAAGGACCCACATGCTTCTTAAAAGCATATCTCACAGCTTGCTCTTGAGCTTGTATACAAGGACCCATCAGGTTTCTTCTAAACATCGGAACACGTCTTTGGTCACCTTTTAGCCTACCCAAGTGAGATTCTTCTATTCTTCAAACAAGACTTCAAACAAGCCAAGTATGTCTAAATCTCAGTATTGAGTTCACCTTTTGGAATGAGAGACATGGACAGTCTCTGTCACCCATACTTTCAAACTCCAGTAAGTCTTCTCCTTAGTAGAGTCAAGATTCCACATATGGTTTCCTCAACAATGTCAGCCTTAATCTTGGGCTTTAAACAAGAAGTACTATATCCCCTCTAATTCAGCCACAATTATGGGCTTCGTACAGAACACCAAATAAATCTTTCAGTCAAATAAAACAAAACACTCTTGATGGGTTGTTTACGAGTAGCCTAAATATAGAACTGCAAGTGCACAGCCTATCGAAGTAATATATAAGATTATCGAACCACAGAGACCAATCGTCAATCTATCAAATCTATGGCTAAGGTGCTTATTTAAGGTGAACAAGAATATTGTTTGAGTGTAGTGTAACAAAGTGAGTGAACGAAGTGAATAACAGTTTAAGCGACAGGTTGGAATGTAAATTATGAAATCAGACAATGATCCAGTCATGAATGAAATCACTCATGGGGCAATATTTTCTATTTGTAGCAAAGATTCAATTTAACGGGAACTTGTAGCTTTTGACCACTAAGAACCGAGTTTACTCTTTAAATTAAATTTCTTTATGGTCACCTATAAAGGGTGCCTTCCGCGTTAAAGAGGTAAACCTATTTTTAAGAAATTGATAGTTTTGACTTAACAGAAAAGTAATTTTGACTTGGAAAGATTAACTTAAAGAGACTTTTGGCTTTTGGCCAAGAGCCAGATTTCAAACCTACAAACCCGTCCGAAAATAGTTTCAAAATAGTTTTCTAAAAAGAGTTAATGATTCCTATTTAACCAACCAAATCGCTTTCGCTATCGAACGTCAGCCTAGGGTAGGTTGGTGCTTGAGTGGCAAATATATCATGCATGCCTAATTTGTCGAGTAGGAAGAAGACACTATGGTATATACCTAATGAATAAAGAGAGTTTTTATCGATATACCTGGTGGAGTGGACTGATGTGGTTAGCAACTTCTCAAGCTGTTGATGTTGCTTTGCCCCCTGCTTTCCCTCTCGCAAAGTGTAACCTTCAAACTCCATAGGATCTTCTTTGGATGGATGTAAAGAAAAGAGGGAAGTTATGGGATGTAGAAGTAGTGAAGATGTGAGAAAGAAAATAGAATAGAGGGGGTATTTATAGGTAGTGAAAGAAAGTTGTGGTTGATGAGTATTTATGGTGAGAATGAATGTAGTGGAGTAGTTATGGATGATAATGGGAGTTATAGGGGTTTAGGAATGGAAGAAAATGGGATTGGAAATGGAAAAAGGGGAAGAATGGGGTGTATACCTAGTACCCTTTTTTTTTCTCTGGTAGAATATATATGCATATTTACACACACACACACACACATATATATATATATATATATATATATATATATATTTTTTTTTTTTTCTAGATGTATACATATGTATGTGAACACACACACACACACACACACACACACACACACACACACACATATATATATATATATATATATATACATATATATATATATATATATATACATATATATATTATTTTTTCTTTTTCGTTATGATGACCAGAAAAACAAAAACATTAGTAGAACAAATAAGTACACATAAGGGAAAACACACACACACACACACACACACACACACATATACATATATATATATATATATATATATATATATATATATATATATATATATATAAGTACGAACGTCGGGTCACCACAATGTAGATAGTACTATAGTGCATAAAACAGAGAATGCAGCAAGTGTATCATAAAAATAAGTCTGAAAGAGAAATCAACATAAGGGAAATAAACATAATATTATGCTAAGATAAGAGATCTCGTGAACAGCACGAATCTATCATCAACCGGGAGGATGCTCTGCAGGGGGGTCCGGGCCACGTAGCTCAGTCAACTGGCGTCGAATCTCTGTCACCTCGTGAGCTAGATCATCTAACTCACCAGCAAAGGAGGCATCGTTCAGCTCTAACTGTAAATGAAAGCCGGCCACCTCATTGCGGAGCATGGCTATCTCGGTGCGCATAGCGATCAACATAGTGAGAATGTTAGGTTCCTGCAAATGGAGGTTATTAGTAAGAACAGTAGTGTGCATAACCTTGGGTCTGGGTGTGTACTCCGGAACGGGATCCTCAAGGCCAGGAGTATACTCAAGAATGGGGTCCTCAGGGCCAAGAATGTTCTCAGGAGTAGAATATGATGTCTCACCCCAACCCTCCACAGAATAGTACCAGTTAGCAGGGTTGGAGACACAGGTCATCTGAGGGTCTGGCAAGGTAAAGGTGTAAACTGTCTGATCATCGATAAGTAACCTATACCGATATGGATGGAAGGAGGCCCTCCTCATGAGTCCACGATCCATACAAAAATCTAGATCCAGGAAGGTATACCCACTATATGGAGTTAGCTGGATTATCATCCTGTCTAAACCCAGAGCAGAGGCTATCTGCGTCACATTCCCTCCGGAATGTATGAATTTTGCAGTAGATCTGACAGTCTGGTCTAAGCTCTCTATCAGAAAACCTCCACTAGCGATAGGTCTGGACTGGCTGACACAGTATAAGAATAGGACCTCCTCATAAGTGACTAGATGGTCACCATGGTTCCTCCCAAAGAGTGTGTGACAAAGGATCATCTCAAAGTACCGGAAAGCTGGATTGTGGATCTTTCTTGACAGCTGGGTAGAAGGGTCAAGGTTGGCTCCATCGGTAATGTCCTGCCAGAATTTGTCAATATCTCTGCTCATAAAGTAACTCAATGGCAGCTCAGTGATGGCGGTCGGTCCAGTTTGGAAACCAAGTAAATCCCCAAACTCTTTGATGTTCAGGGTGTACTCAGTACCAAATAATTTGAAGTTAATGCGCCCTCGCTCATCTCCTTCACCCACCCATGGGTTATAATCTTGGGAGCTAAGAAACTCCAGAGTAAGGTTCCTGTAGGTTTTGTGGACATCATCAGCGCAATCATTCCAGCCAAGTTAGTTACAAAGATACCTGATACTTGGCTCAATCCCAAGCGTCCCCATGCAGCTCTGATCGGGGTACCTAGTAGGTACCATAGGTCTAGCAGACAAGGTAGCAAATCGGGCTTTCTGTGCTTCATCCCTGAAAATCACAACCATACCATCGGGGTAATTCATCCTGAAAATAAAAACACGAGAATTAGTCCAGATAAAATACATATGTACTAGGGTAAAAATAAAGAAAACAAAATAAAAGTAAAAATAAACCATGGGTTGCCTCCCATGCAGCGCTTGTTTAATGTCATTAGCTTGACGATTAGATCTTACTTTATGTAGGTATTGATGGGTCTATCAGAATATGACTAGAGTAGCCAACGGGAAGATCGCCCCCTTTGTATAGCTTCAATCTTTGTCCATTTACCACAAACGGAGCACATGAATCATTTTTAATTTCCACTGCTCCTGACCTTAGAACTTTTGATACTTCAAATGGACTTGTCAATCGTGAGCGAAGCTTACCAGGAAAGAGTCATAATCTTAAGTTGAACAGGAGAACGGGGTCAAGCGAAGCTCTTCCAACTTATGAATGTCCAGGATACGTTTCTCTTCGGCCCTTAGGTAATCAAAATTCAATGCCTTAATTGCCAAATAGGCTTTATGTTCCAGTTCGAATGGTAAATGGCAGGACTTTCCGTAGACCAATTGATAAGGGTTCGTTCCAATAGGGGTTTTATAGGCTGTTCGATAAGCCCACAGAGCATCTCTAAGTTTCGCTGACCAGTCTTTTTTAGACAACGATTTAGTTTTCTCTAGGATCTGCTTAATTTCCCTATTCGATAATTCCACTTGGCCACTGGTTTGCGGGTGATATGAGTGGACTTGAGAGATTACTCAAGTATCTTTGACACTTAAGTAATAGCTGTAAGGTTCTTCCATACATTCTGTTGAATAAAAATAACCCTAGAATCTTTCTTTTACAATAGGGGTTGCACTAGAGGCTATGCAGCGGAAAATAGCCATAATTCAACAAAATTCACACAATGCTTACTCCATGACCTAATTGTAAGCATGACATCCAAGGATTTAATGTAACTCAACCCTGCAAAATGCTTGCTTCTGCACCAAGCAACAGACTAGACCCTTCTCAAAACATCAAATCCTGATCATAATCCTTAATTACAGAGGTTAGCTTATCAGAGTCTTCACTCCTGCATGAAGCTTTTGATAATACTCTTCTCTGTGTATAATGTTTGAACAATACAATCCAAAATCCTCACTCCCGCATGAAGTTTCTGAATTTAATCCTCTCGTCCAAGCATCTTCATCTTCCTTTCATAAGCTGATAAGGTTGGTATAGGTCTTCCATAAATTGGTCCATCATCCACTTCAAGGGACCATACAATATGAACACTCCTTGTTCAAACAATCTTCTACCTTTAGCACAACCAGAAAGTATCTCTCATGGATCTCATCCAAAAACAGACAGGATGCCTTCTCTGATACCAATTGAAATTTTGGTATGACAGACTCAGGATGTCACTCACGATGTCAAGACATCTGATCTGTTATCAGCTTAGAAAAGGCAGGACAAAATGATCCCAATTTTGTACCACCCCTAAGAAGAAGGAGTCTATGAGTACTAGGACCATGTTAGTTTAGTCAACATAACCAGATTGTAAACTTCATTGGTTCTATAATAGGACATGCTGATAAACCTGATCCTGACGTTATACACGATGTTATAACATCCACGACTGATAAAATAATACATTGTAGAAGATAAATAACACAGTGAATTGTTTACCCAGTTCGGTTTAACCAACCTACTCTAGGGGCTACCAAACCAGGAATAAGTCCACTATAATAGAATCAATTCATATCCCCTCAGCAAACCTACAGTCTGCGATCTAATCACTTAAAACTACCGCTGATATACTTTACCTAAGACACTCCTAGGTATGAGGTCCCCCTTCAGTTCCCATAATCAATCACAACCTGTGATCTTCTTAATAATAGTATTGAAGACACTCTTCAAGACACAATACTTGATCTGGCTTCATAGCTCTCAATCAAGAACATAATACTCAACTCTTACCTACAGGTTTCGAGTGAGAACAATGACTTCTCTTACCTACAAGTTTCGAGAAGGACAGGGCAGCCATCCCACAACCTAGGTGGTCTACCTTTACAAACCCAAATGACTACATCTTTCCAATACATGGTTTGCTTCTTTTTTTAACTAGGTTACTAAGGTTTTCTTTTTATAACCTATTCCCAATTGAACTAGGGCTTACAAATCGCAGCACTACTAGCTGTTACAAATCAGCAGATAACTTCTGCTAAAAGAAAGGTCTTCCATCACAAGTTTCCTAATTTATCTCCTAAATTAGAAACTGCTGAATCTTTAATATTCTGATTTGATTCTTCAATATTGTGACTTGATTCTTTTGACCTTTAAATCTGCGCCACATAGGATTACATAATATTCCATAGAATATTTTGTATCTATAGAGTATCAGACTGAATCTTCATGTTCTAGTTCTGCAGGCGCGATGTCATGAGCGATGTCATGACATTCCATATAACATATTTTAGTACCTGTTTTGTTCTTTTATATTTGCAAGACTTATACATTCTATTACATATTCCTGCTATTATATTTTAGCCAAACATAAATGCCAATCAGCCAATAAAAACATCAACAACGAGATCCAGCATGTTCATCTACATTTGGTTGGTTATGCAAATCTTGAGCCATTGCTTCCAAAGTAGTAAAATCACAACATCATTCCTTCCAGCCATCTCAACTCTTCATTACAACACAAAAGCAATCAACACAAAATAACAATACACGATTGTTAGACCACACTACGACTCGAAACTTGGCCGGACGGACCGACCTGCTTTGGTACCACTAATGTAACACCCTAAATCTAACCCCACGATTAATAGGAAAATCAGAGAACAAAATCTCAAAACAAACATCATTCATTGGAGGCGTCACATTTTCAACTTAAACAAAATCTCATGGCAGCTCATATATGAAGATACATAACACATATAACGGATGAACTCATATTTCAATAGTCATTCAAATTCAAACAAACTTTATAACATCGCAACGGAGCTTAAGGAATAACATAAATCCCATATCATAACATCTTTACCAACATGGCAACAACTATCCGACATGTCTCACAAGAGAATAATAACAAGATCCAACATGATATAACATCATAATCAAAAACAAGCAAGCATCCCCCGAATGCTACGTATCAGAGCATAGACACGCCGACTCGAGCTATAAGGTAAACGGCTACTCCACGTCGTTACCTGCACGTTACCAACAAAGGGTGACATTCAAACAGAATGGGTGAGATATCAAACAGTATAAAGGAGCGTATGATAATATTCAAAGTAAGGAAGGATCGTACATAGTTCACCACTTCTCAACTTACAACAACTTTCATCACGATTGCATAATTATTGTAATTAGTGATACAATGTGGTAAGTGAAGATTTGTATTAGCAAGGCAAGGAGTATATGGTCATTTGGAGAACAAGTCAGGGGCAGTTTGGACTTTTGACATGATTTACTCATCATCCCCATTAGTACACTCTAATACATGGTCTTTTCTCCCTTACCCCACACTTGGAGAGAAAACAATTTTTTTAGAAAGGAATGAAAGAAGGAGAGAAGGAGAAGCATGAGAATGGAAGAGAAGAGAAAGGAGGGAGTTCAAGTTCTTGAATGCATCATCATCATCATCATCTTCTTCTTCATTATCAATCCAACCTCTTACCTTCATCTTCCACTCTTTCAAGGTGGGTTCCTAGTTAGATTCTTGGGTAGAGGTTTAGGGTTTACATGATTAGGGATTTAGGGTTCTTGGAATTTGATTGAATGCTCTTGTGTGACTTGCTGATTTTGTGTTGCATGTTAATATGATACATGCGTGTACTTGATCATTGATTGCATGAAAATGCATGTTGAGTTTCTATGTTGTGTTACTTGTAAATTCATGTTAAATATGATTCTACCATGTTTGGATATGTTGGGATTTGTAACACCCCAAAAAATCTCCTTATAAAGTATTATATCTTAAGTAGTTATTTTGAAAAATATACTATAATTCCATAGTTTCATTAAGACCCTTTTAAATAATTTGAAACTAATCTAAAGGTTAAAGTCCTATTTTTTTCTATAATTGAATACACGCATATAGTATACATTACATTAAAATACACGCCAATACTTATTATTTTTCCCGTAGGCTTACATATTATAAAAGCATCATAAACAGATAATTCTTCTTAGATCACTTGCAAGCCAACACCTTAGTCAGATATCACATCCTTCAAGTCAGTACTATTAATAGAAAAGTCTAGGAACGTAGACCTAGCTAGTCTACAAGCTATCCCAAAATGGTTCCCAAACTTTTTGCTACTAAGAGTCACCCATCAGCATACCACTGGTGTCCATTGGGGAGGCCCCCATTAACACCATTATCTCCTATGTATTCAGAAGGATCCTCCTCTGATTCGACACGACCACTTCTTTCAAATCTGTTCTCACCTACACCCACGCTATCATATGGAGGAACATGTGGACCATGAACTCTAACACGTGGCGAAAGACAATTTCGAGGTCTGGGTCCCCTGTGTCTGGCAGAGGTGGAACTATCCCCAACACTATCTAGTGTGAGTGCTCATATCATTCTTTCAAGTGACAAAACCAATTCTAAGGTGATGTGATGTGTAATGGAAGAAACGGCTAGTCCTCGTATCCCTTCGGTAGTCCTAACATGTCCTGTAAACTTTAACGTTTGGGCACTTCTATCTATTTCCCAAACATCATCTCCCAGTTCCTCTAAACATTCAATCCTCCGAGTTCCCGAATGATCTAGTGGTTCTCCCATCATCATCTGTAATGTAAGGAATGAAATACTCGTACACAAATTTACATCGTGATGATGTCACAGGGTTACACATAATATTATACAATTATATGCAATATTTTGCTGAATAGAACATCATACTTTAAATGATTTAATTTTACATGTAAAAACAAGAGAAAAAAAATAAAGTAGTCACATAGAATCGTTTAATCACAAATGCATTTACCAACCAAGAATATAGAACATCCTGTCAATAATCACAAAACAAATGTTAGTCATGATAATGTAAAAATCATATTTTTATGAATATCGATGTGTTAGTTTTTTTCAATTTTCTTATTAAATCCTACTCCATGGAGACATCTATTTTCAACATGAGCGTAAGGCCGTTTCAACTGCCATATCATGATTGTTTTGCACTGAGTAGATATTCTCCTTCTACCCCAATCATTCTGGCCTGAGCGCTACACCTTATTTTAGATAGTCCTGTACAGCCAGGTATCACTGTGTCGGGTTTTATGATTTCCTCCGATCAGAGTGGCTATCACTGACCAATGGTAGGAGTTCAAAACACATGTGACCCCCAGAAGGTCTGTAGTCGACCCAACCGAACCTATCCTCAGTCTCATATACTTCATCGTATTATAAGAAACAACCTGTTTTGCTCTTAAATAAGTGGTTAGTAAATTATTTATACAATTGTTTCACTTTATTCACCATAATTAGTAACCACATCA
This sequence comes from Vicia villosa, assembly GCF_029867415.1. Lineage (NCBI taxonomy): Eukaryota > Viridiplantae > Streptophyta > Magnoliopsida > Fabales > Fabaceae > Vicia > Vicia villosa. The sequence continues at coordinate 197,921,319 of NC_081180.1, forward strand.
CCAACACCTTTAATAACCATTTCAAAATACATATTGATATAAAATCACAACTTGTCAATGTCATGAATTCCTAGTTATAACTAATAATATATATATATATATATATATATATATATATATATATATATATATATATATATATATATATATATATATATATATATATATATATATATATATATATATATATACAATTACCACATTTCTTGTGCTCATCGAAACTTATTATTAGTAAATCCCCTTACCTTTGAGCTTTTCAATCTACTTGAATGATCACTTCCCCAATTTCTACGATACCTAATTACTCACCAAAATAACTACATTTCAACTAATCATCATTAAAAATTTAAAATTCTAACCTATATAAAATTAAAGTGAAAAAAATAAATTTAATTAAACTTTTTTTTTAAAGTAAATGAGCTAATTATTCAAAATCATTTTTGCACACATACTAGTTGCACATTATACATATTTTTGAATAAATAATTAAATATAATTTTAATTCTCTAAGGTAAGTACCATATCTTTTAAAAGTATTATAAGTATACTGTTTATATTTAATAAAACTAAGTACATATATTCAACAACTTATTTTATTCTAAAGAGTATAAATTAGAGTGACTAGAAAATAATATCCTTAAAAACTAAGATATCTAATTAAATTAAAGTAACGTAGTACTTATGAAAGAAGAAAAAAAACACACATTATATACCATTCAATAACTAATTAATATAAAAAAATTCTAATGATAACTCTAATTATATAAAATTTAGTATAAATTTTATTAATCCTTTAGTTATAACATTTTTTTTTTGTTTTCCGAAAAAATATAATCCTCAAAAGATAAATAATTTCATAGTCTACCTACTCATAAGTGTATATATAACTAGTGTTGTACTTATATTTTTCTATACATACAAGAATGAAAGAAAGGAGGTGAAGTAATTTCTTTACCTCAGTAAGTACTTCACTTTGCTACCACTTAAGCTTTGTTAAGTATTTGTGTGAGTGATAGTCTAACATGCATGTGCTATTTATAGAAGAATGGTATGATCTTACTTGGTACAGATTTTGACAGCACCCTTATTTGTACAGTAAAAAAACTTTATACTGCTTGGTAAAAATTTGTACACGTACCTCTTATGATAAATGAATGAGCTGCTGTTCTTATCCCTTATACAAATTATTATTTTAATATTTATTAAATATTTAGAATTTAATTATTTTTCAAATAAAATTTTAATCTACAAAATTTTGTGATTTCAAATATATAATTTCTATATTTTTCCGACATATAAACTTATACAGTTGAGAAATTTACGGTCTAAAATCTCGGAAGAATTTTAAGTTCAAATTTTTATCATAACGTATTAAGGAGTTTTATGATTTATTTTTGAAGTTATTTTTCATATATTCACTCTTTATAGAAAATTTATTTAATAAATCATAAAAATAATAATAGTAGCAATAAAATAATAAATATACTTTTTAAAAATTATGAAATATTTAGGGTGTTATAGGATTGAACTCAAATGCTTTGGAACTGATATAATCCAGGAAAAATTGTATTTTTGCTTCTGGTTTAGTAAGCAATAGATTGCACTACAGTGTAAATTGATTGCACTGTTCAAATATGTGATTTTTGCTTCTGGTTCAATGAGCAATCGATTGCACCATAGTGTAAATCGATTGCACCTGACAGAAAACCATCCTTCTACTATTTTGATCATAACTGGAGTTCCGTAACTCGGAATTAGGTGCCGTCGGAGGCATTGGAAAGCTAACGGAAAGCGCTATGAGATGCCTAAGCTTTTGTAACTTTAACATACTCTTAATTATTACTAAAATCCAAATGTATATCTGAAGGAGTGAAAAACACTTAGAAAGGGGGGGATTGAATAAGGGTTGTTTTTAAAAATGGCAGATAAAAAATTATCACACAGATATTTTTATCCTGGTTCGTTGTTAATCAAACTACTTCAGTCCACCGCTGACAGAATGATTCACCTCTACTGAGGATTTAATCCACTAATCAATCTTGATTACAATGGTTTTCCACTTAGACAACTTCTAAGTCTTCTAGAGTATGTTGATCTCAACTTGATCACTCTAGGAATTCTTTTACAGAATATTAAACAATGTTACAAAAGTTTAATGTGCTTCTTAATAAGCTATAATCACCAAGTGATTTTCTCTCAAGATTAAGTTCTAACACTCACTAAGATATTACAATATTTGTGAGGTTGAAGATGAAGATCTTTGCTGTTTGTGTGATAACGTGTAGAATCAATTTTGCAGCGTAAGATTACTTTAGCATATGTTCTATAGTTCTTCAGCATCCCGAGCTTCACTTATATAGGCAATGAGAAAAGTGACCATTGAGGAGCATTTAATGCTTTACGTGAATAGTACACTACTGCATTTAATGTTTCACTCTTTTGTGAACTACCTCGAGCCTTGTTTCAACTGCTCTTGCTGACTTTGCCTTTTGTAGCTTCTAACGTTCCTTTTGTCAGTCAGATTGGACATTGTAGCTTTTTCATCTTGTACTTGCTTCTGGACTCAGATTATTAGAAAGACGTTTCAATATCAGAGTCTTCATCGTTGGCGTAGGTTGTAACATCAGTCACCAGACTTTGGAAGTTCATTGCAGCGTGATAGCATCAGATCTTCAGAGCTTTGCTTCTGATTGCCATCTTCTGATGCCTTCCAAATCATGTTCTAATTTTCTCAAGACCATCTTCTGATGTCTTCCAGACCATGTTCTGATGAAGTCGTCCAGATCTTCTGGGTCAGAGCTTCTGAATGTTGATGTTGTGCATACTCTCTTAGACATTTCCTGAAATGGAAAACGAGAATAATTAGAGTACCACATTGTCTTATAAAAAATTCATATATATAATATTATCATCAAAACTAGAAATATTGATCAGAACATTTCATGTTCTAACAATCTCCCCCTTTTTGATGATGACAAAAATATACAGAATTGATATGAATTTGTATCCAGAATATCAGATGAAAAAGACAATACACAGATATAGCATAAAAGTATATTAATCAGAGTATATGAATATGTCTCCCCCTGAGATTAACAATCCCCCCCTGAAATTAATAATAGAAGAATTTATAAATAAAGGACTTCCCTGAGTATTTTCCATTTCAGATGAAACTTTCACGTTGAACTTTATCTTTAGATGATTCAGAGCTTTCTTTCAGAGCTTCCACTGGACAACTTCGAATCTTTGAATTTTTCTTTAGAGCACTTAGCTTATCAGAGCATCAAAGTAGCTTGCTTCAGATCTTTGCAATTTCTTGTATCAGAGCATTGCACTTCGTTTGCTTTAGATCTTTGGAAGATTCTCTTAAAATTTGTTTCTCCCCTGTTTGAGCTTTTTCAGATTATCACATTCCTGCAAAACTATTAGAGACAAAGACTTTGCAATATTTGTTAGGAATGTTGAGACTTAAGCCTAGAAACTGGTATAATAAATCAATTCAAGTCATACGTTTCTCCCCCTTTTTGTCATAACATCAAAAAGCATATAAATAAAAGATTCAGATGAAAGACATAAAAGATGAAGGAAGAAATTTCATTGAATATCCAGAATGTGTACAAGCAGATGCAATGGATAAATGAAAAACAGATGCAAGAAACACAGAAGATCCTAAACAAAGACTCGGACTAAGACTGGTTAAGCTTAGAGGCTAAGGCTGCTAGCAGATTCTTGATTTCAACAGTGTCGTTTGCCTGCTTCTGGGAAGCTTCTTCAGATCTTTGCATCCAAGACTTGATTTCAGCATTGGTTTTATCTTGCTTGTCCAGACGACTGAACACAGTTGCCTGGTTTTTTGCTGAAGTTCCTACAGAGTTGCCAATAATGCAGAAGTTGAAGGGCCAGCAGGAGAAGCAACATGATTTTCTTTAACAGCAGGAGGGACATCAGAAGCTGGAACCATTTGACCATCAGCAACAGGATTCTCCTCAAGAGGATTCTCCTGGAACCATTCAAACAAAGTCTCAAAGTCTCTAGTCAGAACTGCAAAAAGATAAGGAACCAGAGGCTTCTTTTCAGTCCATATAACCATAGGTAGAGGGTTATCAACTTCCATATTATCAGATTCTGATTCCATCTCAACAACAAATGGAGCTTCTTTCAGAGGCTTCCAATCCAAGATGGGATGAAAGTACTTTCCATCACCATACTCCAGAGCTAGTCTAGAAGGACCAGGAGCATCAGCAAGGCATTCATTCTGGAGATCCAGAAGATTCGTGTGCACATCTTCAAAGAAAGTCTTCCAGAGCTTTCCAGCAGCCACATGATCCAGCTTGGAGTCATGAGCAACCTTCAGATAATCTAACCCTGTCCGTACCTTGTGTTTTAATAATTCAAAACACATATCAACAGAAGGTGGGGTAGGGTTGGTTCTGAAAACAGTTATTGGGTTTTCTGGGTTAGAGATGAGATATAGTTCAGAGGGTCTTTCAAACAAGAGAGGAGGGTTTGAAGAGGATGGAGGTGGTGAAGATTCTGCCTCGTTGTCAGAGTCTAGGATTACAACAACAAGTGGAGATGAAGGATTCTGGGGGGTAGGTTGAAAGGGGAGAGGTTTGCAAAAGAATGAGTCTGGTGATAATGATGAGGTTGATGAAGAGAGATTGAAGTTACAAAACACAGGAGTGTCAACTTCAGGGTGGTGATCAGATGATGGAGAGGCGTGTTGTGGTTGATTTTCAGAGGTGGAGGTTGAGCAGATGAGAAAATGTTTTCATGGGGAAAGACAGTGTTCAGAGGTTTTGGATTGAGAATGGGTTCAAAGTTTGAATAGGTTGTTTGCCTTTGGATTTGGAGGAAGCATAGGGTGGAGATTTAGAGGATTGACTGGTGGTTTGAGGATGATTTTCTGGTTTAGGGTCTGTTGATATGTTTTCAAAATTTAAAACAGTAATAGGAACAAACTTAGTTATAGAAATACCTGAAGATTTCTTCTTCTTCTTCTGAGGCATAGATGGTCCATCTCCAACAGACATTCTCTTCTTCCCCTTCTTTTCTTCCTTGTCCTTCTCTTCTTTCTGTTCTTTCTTCTTTTTCTTCTGAGCTGGATCAGGATCAGCTATCGTTGGAAGCACTCTGTTGCTTAGCCATGCTGGATCAAACTCAGAGCCTTCCTTTAAACACTCTTCAAGATTATTGGGAATAATATTCGTTATGTTATGTGATTATTCAATTATGTGTGTTATTTAACTTAATTATGTAATTAGAGTAATATTATGAATTGGGCCAATATAGAATATGAGATTGGATTGTGGGTTAAGCCCAATAAAGAAAAGAAGGAAAGTAAGAGTTAGGGTTTTAGAGATTAAACCTCATAACTCATTTTGTTGAAAAGAAGAGAAAGAAGAGAAAGAAGAGAGGAAGAGAAGAAAGTTATGGCATGAAGAGAGGGATGACTCCATTGAAGAGGAGGCTTTTGCTAAGGTAAGGGTGGGGTTCTTACTCTCTAAGGGTTGGCATGATGATGTATATGGTGGGTTAGATTGTATGTTATTCTCCATGGAAGTTGTGTGTAGAGATGTTAGGGTTTATGAACAAATGTGTAAATTCATGATTTGAAATGTGTTTAAATTGATGTTTGATGATTGTTATGATGTTAGAAGATCCATAATATGTGTTGTATTTGTGTTTATAACATGTATTCCATTGTTGTTCATGATGGTTGGTGTTTTCAGCTTGATTGGATTGAGTTTGGGGGTTTTTGGATGGGTTTCGTATGCTGTTTTCTGTGTTTTGGGGGTTTCTGAAATCGCCAGTTCGCGCCGCGAACCTCTGTTGGCGCCGCGAACTGCGTGGCAGAAACTCAGGAAAAGTTGGATTCACTCAGTTGGCGCCGCGAACCCTGTTTTGCATAACTTTTTCTAAACTTTGAAATGATGTAACTTTTGATTCGTAACTCCGTTTTAGACGCCGTTCGAAGGGTTAGAAAGATAACGCAATGAACTATATCATGATGCAATAAAATGATTCATAGGACCTATTCTCCTATTATGTTTATTAGGATTAAGTGATGAACTATGTTGTGTTAACATGTGAAGTATGCTCTTTGCTATGAATCAATGTAACCATGTTGCGGTATAACTTGATGTGTATTTTCCTTATGACGATACAATGTTATTGAAATGATAATATGTGCCTTCCTTATAATGAGATAATGAGATATGTGATGATATGCATAATTGATAAAGATGTTGTATGCTATATGTGATTAATTGTGCGTATTTGATATGTATGAGTCGACGACGATGCCATGTGATGAATTAAGAATATATATTTCTTTATTAGGAAGTTGAATATAACGTTTTATGACGATTACTTGAATTAAGGAATATGAAGAACTTGTTGATGTTGTTGGTGATGTGATGAATTGTTGATGTTTGTCGTTAACATGATGAATTGTTGTTGTTGTAACATGATGAATTTTTCGTTGTTGTTGTAGACCCTATGTTCACTATTGATAAGTTGTATAATGTTGATAAGTTGTATTGTGATGTATTATGAGGTGAATTATTGTTGTATGATGATGCAACATAGTGACGTGATTGTGAAGTGATGCATTCTTATTAATGATGATGATTTTGTTGTTGTTGAAGTTCGACATTATATTGATAATGTTCGATGGTGATTTAGACGATGTTGTGACGTATTGTTTATGTGGTTTGTATGTTTGTTGCATTTATTGAGTCACATCCATTGCATAAAGAGACGGTGGCCTTAATGGCAAATAGCGACTGTGGCCTTGATGGCAAATAGCGACGGTTTGCCCAATGGCAAATTTTGAGACGGTGGGAGTTTTACTCCAAATGGTACCACATGCATTTGCATATGTCGAGTCACATGTGAATTGCATTTGAGTCTTATTTTATTATGTGTGTGGTGATGTGTTGACTTGATGATGAGATGTTTATCGTGATGTGTTGGGATCTTACTTTTGAGTTGCATATATTGTCATGGTTGATTGTTGACATTGTTGCCATTCCATAAGTTGATATGTTATTTGAATTGTTGAGTCGATGATCTATTGTTGTGACATGATGATAGTATAATTGTGAATTTGAATATGTTGTCTTAACTGATTAATGATATTGTTGCCGTTTTGAAAGTTGTATTATATTGATAAGTTGTTTTGCAGTAAAACTTGTTGTAAGATGTTATGTGATGCGAAGTGGTGAAATTATGTATGATCTATATCTCCTATATTATTTATCATGCATTCCTTTATATTGTAAGATATCTCACCCCTTTGCTGATATTTCCCCTACCATGGGAAATGGGCAGGTACTCAAGATTAGTCGTGGATGTTTGAGGTTATTGATGTGAAGTCTTTATGTTGCTTTATGGCTAGTCGAGTTGGTGTCCATTGCTCTGATACGTAGCACTCGGGGGGGAATAGTTGATTATTACTTGATTGTTGTATTCTATGATGACAGTTGTGATAAGTTGAATATAAAGATGTTTATAAGTTGAAAATGGAAGATGTTGGATAAAGTCTTGTTTTCTGAATGCTATGTATCTGTGTTGATTGCAATATGAGTATGTTTGTTGGTTTAAGTATAATTGTGAAATCCCATCTTTGATGAATATTTTAAAATGCACTCTGATTTTCGCTTATAATTGTGGGGTAGAAATGGGGTGTTACAATAGTGGTATCAGAGCAGGTCGGTCTGTCCGGCCAATGTTTTCTAATGTTGTTTATTCTTGTGTACGCGATGAGTGTGTGAAACACTATCAGTACTTGTTGTTCTTCTAATCGTTGTCTACAGAAGTTGGTTTGAAGCTAAGTGGGGGAGAAGCTATGCTTCTCAAATGTGATCAGTTGTAAGGTGTTAGTATATTGCTGCTGAGGGCGACAGGGCAAGTGTTGTTGGAGTTTGTTGTTTCCCGAATCGAAGGTGACTTGAATTTAAGATTTTGGTTGCTAGTAAGTTGGAATCTCATGAAGAAGAGGGTGAGAAGGAATTGTTAATGTTTACTACCCGAAGGATGAGGGCTCTGTAGAGATTGGTGATATGAAAGTGTGGTTCAAGTTACGGTTGTTTATGAAGGTAACTGTTAAGTAACAAGAATAAGTTCTAGAAGATGGAATTTAGAAGTTGTGATGTTTCGGCAATACTGATGGACTGTGAAGTCGTTGGTTGAGTAGCCTTGTGTAAGATGCCGATGTTGGATCAGTAATTAAGTGAAGTATTTCGGTAGACCTTGCGGTAGGATTATTGTAAGTGATTGAGATAGTGGTAAGAGCTATTGAAGTTGTTGAAACTTTCTGAAGGGCGAGTAAGAGCTGGAAGTGCGCAGAGATGAGTATGATTTCAATAATAAGAATGTTAATAATGGCATACAGGAATTTTGTTCTGATGTATCATAAGAGGTGTTTTAGAAGGTAGCTGCAAGACGTCGGTGTTAGCATTTTCGGATGATTTTGGAAGATTAGTGAATTATGGAATTATAGTACTTTTGGTGACATGAGTACAAGTTGGAAAATAATATTATTAATGTTGGTAATGATGGTTTATACTCCATTTTGGTTGTCGGCTATCTATTGACAAATTGAGGACTTGATCACCCTTAATCTCTTGTTGATAGTAGACGAAATCGTGATTGGATGGCATAGACGTATCTTGCTAGCTTGATAGTGCATAAAGGGATGAATGTTATGTCGTGAATATATCTGGTTGGCAGGAATTAACGGAAAAGTATCAATGAATAGTTGAGAAGTAATGAACAGGTCAGAGAAGTTGGTTTATAGGCGAGATAACGTCGCAAAGTGAAGGATTGATGATGTCGAGTGAGCATCGATTTTGGTAATGGATTCATAAGGAAGTCTGAACTAGATTGATTGTGAACCCTGTAGTTAAAGGAAAGATTTTACGTGGACGGTGACTTAAGATGGATTATCAGAGTTGCGCAGCGGATGTGTAAGGTGGCACAGTTGCTATGCGTGTGTGTTTGTTAGAGGTGAAGAACTAGGTATCGAAAGCCTAGGATAATGATATATCTTGATCTGCATGTTTGATTTGGTGGGTGTTGAGATAAGAATGATGTGTCGGAAATATGATATTTTCTCGTGAATACTTGCTGAGTTTATAAGGATAATATTGGATTTGTTAGTTTATGGTGATGTTGGGTGTATTCGTTGAGTGATCTTGTTAAGTTGATGCTATACGTGTTCTGGTTTCTGTTATCGTGATATTGTTGTTGGACTCTGTAAGTAAGAAGTGATATTTTGTACTATGACTGAGTTGATTATGTTGGCTATGTTGATGACAATATGAGAGTGATAGAACGAGGTAGAGAGAGTTGTTGGTGTTTGTTGAAGATTGGAATGTATAATTATGGGAATAAAAGTATGTATGTGTTCTGATGTTAAGGATGTTGTTACGATAATGGTATAGCGTTGGACACCCGAGTATATGAGGGTTATGAGTGTTACTACCTTAAGAATCATATGTCAAGGTACGGTTGAGCAGTGATGACTCTGTTGCTAAGTTAATGAAGTAAGATTGTATCTCCACATTTGAGCATGTTATTGTTATTGATACCTTAAGTGTTGGTAAGTCGGAAGGTTCGTGAAATGGTCAGTAAGTTGTTAACAAGTATGTCATAGAGATGTAAAATAATTGACGCTGGATTTAAGTCAGATTAAGTTGTTTTGGTAGTGGAAGTATTGTCAAGCGCAACTGAGGATCAGAGCGATAGAAGCGAAGTTAAGGATGATTATGTCGGATAGATTTTCGAGGACGAAAATATTCTAAGTGGGGGAGAGTTGTAACGCCCCGAATTTAATTAATTATTTAATTAAATTAAATCAAGGATTTATTCGTTGGAATTAGTCGAAGTCGGTATTTATCGGTATTATTCTAAAGGCGTAAACTGGATTAATATGTTATTTTGAGCAGTTAAGTTGTGGTCGGATTTATTAGTCGGATTAGTCAGAGAAGTACAATTGCGAGTTGGTATTAATTAAGTTAAGGAGCAATTGTAGTTGGGGAATATTATTGGGAATAATATTCGTTATGTTATGTGATTATTCAATTATGTGTGTTATTTAACTTAATTATGTAATTAGAGTAATATTATGAATTGGGCCTATATAGAATATGAGATTGGATTGTGGGTTAAGCCCAATAAAGAAAAGAAGGATAGTAAGAGTTAGGGTTTTAGAGATTAAACCTCATAACTCATTTTGTGGAAAAGAAGAGAAAGAAGAGAAAGAAGAGAAAGAAGAGAAAGAAGAAAGGAAGAGAAGAATGTTATGGTATGAAGAGAGGGATGACTCCATTGAAGAAGAGGCTTTTGCTAAGGTAAGGGTGGGGTTCTTACTCTCTAAGGGTTGGCATGATGATGTATATGGTGGGTTAGATTGTGTGTTATTCTCCATGGAAGTTGTGTGTAGAGATGTTAGAGTTTATGAACAAATGTGTAAATTCATGATTTGAAATGTGTTTTAATTGATGTTTGATGATTGTTATGATGTTAGAAGATCCATAATATGTGTTGTATTTGTGTTTATAACATGTATTCCATTGTTGTTCATGATGGTTGGTGTTTTCAGCTTGATTGGGTTGAGTTTGGGGGGGTTTTGGATGGGTTTCGTATGCTGTTTTCTGTGTTTTGGGGGTTTCTGAAATCGCCAGTTCGCGCCGCGAACCTCTGTTGGCGCCGCGAACTGCCTGGCAGAAACTCAGGAAAAATTGGATTCACTCAGTTGGCGCCGCGAACCCTGTTTTGCATAACTTTTTCTAAACTTTAAAATGATGTAACTTTTGATTCGTAACTCAGTTTTAGACGCCGTTCGAAGGGTTAGAAAGATAACGCAATGAACTATATCATGATGCAATAAAATGATTCATAGGACCTATTCTCCTATTATGTTTATTAGGATTAAGTGATGAACTATGTTGTGTTAACATGTGAAGTATGTTCTTTGCTATGAATCAATGTAACCATGTTGCGGTATAACTTGATGTGTATTTTCCTTATGACGATACAATGTTATTGAAATGATAATATGTGCCTTCCTTATAATGAGATAATGAGATATGTGATGATATGCATAATTGATAAAGATGTTGTATGCTATATGTGATTAATTGTGCGTATTTGATATGTATGAGTCGACGACGATGCCATGTGATGAATTAAGAATATATATGTCTTTATTAGGAAGTTGAATATAACGTGTTATGACGATTACTTGAATTAAGGAATATGAAGAATTTGTTGATGTTGTTGGTGATGTGATGAATTATTGATGTTTGTCGTTAACATGATGAATTGTTGTTGTTGTAACATGATGAATTGTTGTTGTTGTTGTTGTAACATGTTGATGTTTGTGGTTGTTGTGCAATATGTTGAATTGTTATTGCTTCTATAACATCATGAATTTGTCGTTGTTGTTGTAGACCCTATGTTCACTATTGATAAGTTGTATAATGTTGATAAGTTGTATTGTGATGTATTGTGAGGTGAATTATTGTTGTATGATGATGCAACATAGTGACGTGACTGTGAAGTGATGCATTCTTATTAATGATGATGATTTTGTTGTTGTTGAAGTTCGAAATTATATTGATAATGTTTGATGGTGATTTCGACGATGTTGTGACGTATTGTTTATGTGGTTTGTATGGTTGTTGCATTTATTGAGTCACATCCATTGCATAAAGAGACGGTGGCCTTAATGGCAAATAGCGACGGTGGCCTTGATGGCAAATAGCGACGGTGTGCCCAATGGCAAATTTTGAGACGGTGGGAGTTTTACTCCAAATGGTACCACATGCATTTGCATATGTCGAGTCACATGTGAATTGCATTTGAGTCTTATTTTATTATGTTTGTGGTGATGTGTTGACTTGATGATGAGATGTTTATCGTGATGTGTTGGGATCTTACTTGTGAGTTACATATATTGTCATGGTTGATTGTTGACATTGTTGCCATTCCATAAGTTGATTATGTTATTTGAATTGTTGAGTCGATGATCTGTTGTTGTGACATCATGATAGTATAATTGTGAATTTGAATATGTTGTCTTAACTGATTAATGATATTGTTGCCGTTTTGAAAGTTGTATTATATTGATAAGTTGTTTTGCGGTAAAACTTGTTGTAAGATGTTATGTGATGCGAAGTGGTGAAATTATGTATGATCTATATCTCCTATATTATTTATCATGCATTCCTTTATCACCCCTTTGCTGATATTTCCCCTACCATGGGAAATGGGCAGGTACTCAAGATTAGTCGTGGATGTTCGAGGTTATTGATGTGAAGTCTTTATGTTGCTTTATGGCTAGTCGAGTTGGTGTCCATTGCTCTGATACGTAGCACTCGTGGGGGAATAGTCGATTATTACTTGATTGTTGTATTCTATGATGACAGTTGTGATAAGTTGAATATAAAGATGTTTATAAGTTGAAATTGGAAGATGTTGGATAAAGTCTTGTTTTCCGAATGCTATGTATCTGTGTTGATTGCAATATGAGTATGTTTGTTGGTTTAAGTATAATTGTAAAATCCCATCTTTGATGAATATTTTTAAATGCACTCTGATTTTCGGTTATAATTGCGGGGTAGAAATGGGGTGTTACAGTAATGTTCTCTATTAGTTTCATTTTCTTCAGAGTGTAAGCATTCATTGTGCACATATTGCTACCAGATCTTTAACTGTTCTAGCATCCAGCAGATCTTGCACCAAACTTGTCTCTATCAGAATGTCAGAAACCAGTCTTCCCAGAGGAATGATGTTCCTTTTGATCTTTGGAGTTTTCAGCCTAGCTCGTTCTCTTGAATCCGTCACATGATTCCACATGTGGATGAACAGAATGTAGGGAATCCCTCACATGAATCCCTCACATGATTCCACATGTGGATGAACAGAATGTAGATACAACCCAGAAGGATCTTCGCCCAGATTCTGTAGGGATCCTTCAGATCTGTGATACAAGTAGAACCTTCTCCAGATTTGAAGATTTCAGCATAGACGCGTCCCAATCTGTTCTGCCTACTATAGCTCCATCAGCACCAAAGCAACCTTCCAGACCCATCAATCTTTTGATCAGGTTTCCAGTGATGGGGATCTCTTGGCCACAAACGAAAGACAGAATTGCTTTTGGCATTAACGTTGCATGAACCCAAAACTCCTTTACCAATTCTGGATAAACTGGGCCAATAAGACGGTTGAAGAATGGTTCCCTTCCTTGAACCAACCATTGTTTCATTGAGAACTTCTAATTCATTCATCAGAATCAGACAGGTTTTCAATGGAGAGAAGATATTGTGTTGATCAGACGAAGAAGCCATTGATGAACATTTGAGTTTCTTTCGTTTAGGGTTTTGATGAAGAGAGAAAAGAAGACAAAAATGCATAAAATATGAAGAGAGAGAATGGAAAGAGGGAAAATATGAAATTGAAATGCAATTTATAGAACCGGATTTGAAATGAATATGCAATGGAATTATGAATGACACGGTTACAGAATCTGAATCAATTATCATAAATGCTGAAAGACGTTAGTGGAGGTTAGCGTGAGATTTAAAAATATTTTCACAGTTACCTAGGTCGGCGTCTCATCAACTGCACGCATGCTTGCCCCTTCTGATGAACACGTGGTCATCATCTAGAATAGCTGGTGACAGCTGTTTTGCTTTAACAGAAGTTCTGAATCATACTTAGGCACGTGAAACGTTAGTAATAACAGTTCTAGAGTATCCATATGAACATACATAATCAGAACATCTGATAAGAAAATAAAGAAAGCATAATCTTCACACTAATCCACATATCAGATCATCTCATAACTTAATTTTGGGCATAAATCCATACTGATGTTCTTCAGAATGAACTTAAACCTATCTTCAGCAAGGGGTTTTGTAAATATATCAGCCCATTGATGGTCTGTATCAACAAAGTTTAAAGAAATAACACCCTTCTGAACATAGTCCCTAATAAAGTGATGTTTAATCTCTCTATGTTTAGCTTTAGAATGTAAAATAGGAATTTTAGATAAACAAATAGTAGAAGTATTATCACATAATATAGGAATATTACTCTCATATATCTGATAGTCTTCTAGCTGACTTTTCATCCAGAGCATCTGTGTACTACATCCAGCAGCAGCTACATATTCTGCTTCTGTTGTAGAGAGTGTAATTGTTGCTTGCTTCTTGCTGTACCAGGAAACCAGGTTACTTCCCAGAAACTGACAGCTTCCTGAAGTACATTTTCTGTCTACTCTATCTCCAGCGTAATCAGCATCACAATATCCTACTAAGTTGTATTCTTCAGATCTTCTATAGACTAAACCAACATTAGTAGTACCTTTCAGATACCTAAGAATTCTCTTAACAACAGTTAAGTGAGATTCTCTAGGATCTGATTGGAATCTAGCACACAAGCATACACTGAATAAAATATCAGGTCTAGACGCAGTCATATAGAGAAGAGATCCTATCATACCTCTGTAGATCTTCTGATTTACTTTCTTGCTTACCTCATCCTTACCTAAGACACAAGTTGTATGCATTGGAGTTTTTGCTTCTCTGCTTTCAGATAGTTTGAAATTTTTCAGAAGTTCTTTGACATACTTAGTCTGATGAACATAGGTTCCTTCAGAGGTTTGATTGATCTGAATGCCTATGAAATATTTGAGTTCTCCCATCATGCTCATCTCAAATTCTGCCTGTATAGACTTGGCAAACTCCTTTCCAAGTGTAGCATTAGATGTTCTAAAAATAATATCATCTACATAAATTTGACAAATTAACATATCCTTTTTATAGGTTTTACAGAAGAGAGTTGTGTCTACTTTTCCTCTTGTGAAACCATTATCCAGAAGGAAAGAACTTAATCTTTCATACCAAGCTCTGGGAACTTTCTTCAAACCGTATAATGATTTCTTTAGTTTAAAAACATGTTCGGGAGACTTAAAGTCTTGAAAACCAGGAGGTTGGTGAACATAAACTTCTTCATCTATATAACTATTTAAAAAGGCACTCTTAACATCCATCTGATACAGAGTGATGTTATTCTGAGTGGAAAAAGAAATTAACAATCTAATAGATTCTAACCTGGCCACTGGTGCAAAGGTTTCAGTGTAGTCAATACCTTCTTGCTGACTATAACCCCGAGCAACCAGTCTGGCTTTGTTTCTAATAAGTTCAGCTTTCTCATTCAGCTTGTTTATGAAAACCCATTTTGTTCCAATAATATTGAATCCTTTAGGTCTTAGAACCAGATCCCAAACATCATTTCTTGTAAACTGATTTAACTCTTCTTGCATAGCAATAATCCAGTCAGCATCTTCCAGAGTTTTATCAACAAAAGTTAGCTCAATCAAAGACACTAAACCAAATTGACATTATGCGTTGTTCTTTAGAAATGCTCTTGTTCTGATGGGATCATCTTTCTTTCCAATTATAACATCTTCTGGATAAGCAGAGTTGATTCTTGAAGATCTTCTGAGTGTTGTCTCTTTAGATATTCTGAGATTCCCTAAGGAAGCTGCAACTTGATCTTCTGAATCATCCTTTCTTTTGGGTTCTTCATGATCTGGATCAAAAATGTCTATATCTGCAAAATTCTCATTCTAGTTTGGCTTTTCAATGCCAAGCTTATCATCAAATCTGATATTGATTGATTCCTCAACTATTAGAGTTTCACTATTGTATACTTTGTAGCCCTTAGAGCATTCAGAATATCCAAGAAGGAAACACTTCTGTACTTTGGAATCAAACTTGTTCAGATGATATTTAGTATTCAAAATATAACAAACGCATCCAAATGGATGGAAATATGAAATGTTGGGCTTTCTGTTCTTCCACAATTCATAAGGAGTCTTATGTAGAATAGGTCTAATTGAAATTCTATTATGAATATAACATGCTGTGTTAATTGCTTCTGCCCATAAATGCTTAGCCATATTAGTCTCGTTGATCAAGGTTCTGGCCATTTCTTGGAGAGTCCTATTCTTTCGTTCTATAACTCCATTTTGTTGTGGAGTTCTAGGACAAGAGAACTCATGGGCAATACCATTTTCTTTGAAATAAATTTCAAAGAATCTGTTCTCAAATTCACCACCATGATCACTTATGACTTTTATGATTTTACATTCCTTTTCAGATTGAATCTGATTACAGAAGTCAAAGAACACAGAATGTGACTCATCCTTGTGTTTTAAGAACTTTACCCATGTCCATCTGCTGTAGTCATCTACAATGACCAATCCATATTTCTTTCCTCTGATTGATGTTGTTTTGACTGGGCCAAAAAGATCAATGTGCAGAAGTTCTAAAGGCCTAGAGGAAAAGACAACATTCTTAGATTTAAACGCAGGTTTTGAAAAGTCCCCTTTCTGACATGCTTCACAAAGAGCATCTGATTTATATTTCAGATTTGGGAGTCCTCTGACCAGAATGAGTTTGTTAATCTGAGACATATTTCTCATACTAGCATGACCCAATCTTCTGTGCAAGACCCACTGCTATTCGTTAACAGACAGAAGGCAAGTAACCTATTGGTTCTTAAGATCTGAAAGATCAATCTTATAAATGTTGTTCTTTCTTTTTCCTGTAAATAAGATTGAGCCATCCTTTTGACTAATAGCTCTACAAGACTTTGGATAAAAGATTATGTCATAACCATTGTCACTTAATTGACTTATGGACAATAAATTATGAGCTAATCCATCCTCAAAAAGAACATTACTATATAGGGAGAATTACCAATACATATGATTCCAGAGCCTAGGATTTTGCCCTTCTGGTTCCTTCCAAACTTCACTTTTCCAGCAGATATAAGTTCCAGATTTTGGAACATAGACTTTCTTCCTGTCATGTGACGTGAGCACCCAGAGTCTAGGTACCATGACATGTTTGTCTTTTGTGCTTTGAAAGAGATCTGCAACAGGAATTATCTTATCCTTAGGTACCCACATTCTTTTGGGTCCTTTGGGGTTAGTCCTTCTCATGTTCTGATTGAACTGAGATTTTACATGAGTTTTTTCAGAATGTGCAACAGCAAGTTTCATTGTGTGTGTGATATGGAAACTTTTAGAGTTTGATGTGTGTTTGATATCATGAGAATGACCATACTTAAACTGTTCATACAAAGGTTTGTAATTAATAATCATTTCATCAACAGGTTCTAGTTTATATGGAATTTCTCCCCCAAAATCTATACCTATTCTTTTGTTTCCACTAACACCATAAATCATAGAGGCTAGCTGACTTCTGCCTATACCTCTAGATAAGAACTTTCTGAAGCTCAAGTCATATTCTTTCAGAATATTGTTAGTGCTTGGAATAGACATGTCTGAACTTGAAGATGTTTCCAAAGATGCAACATCTTTAGTTAATTTTAAAACTTTTTCTTTTAGTTCAGAGTTTTCTATTTCAAGTCTCTTAGTTTCAGATGCAAAAAGCTTTTTGAGCTTTTTGTATTTGAGGCTAAGTTGACTCTTGACTTCCAGAAGTTCTGATAAACTAGAAACTAAATCTTCTCTAGTGAGTTCAGAAAATACCTCTTCAGATTCTGAATCAGAAGTATATTCTTCTTCAGCATCAACTGTTTCCATGAGTGCTATGTTGGCCTACTAATCTTTAGAGTCTGACTCTTAATCATATGAATCAGAGTCATCCCATGTAGCCATCATGCCTTTCTTCTTTTCAAACTTCTTTCTGGGCTTTTCCCTCTGAAGCTTAGGAAATTCATTCTTGTAGTGTCCAGGTTCTTTGCATTCATAGAACACTACCTTCTTCTTGCCAGATCTTCTGTGTTCAGAAGATTCTCCCTTTTCAAGTTTCTTGAAGTTCTTGAATCTTCTCTACTTGATTTTCCAAAGTTGATTCACCCTTCTAGATATGAGAGACAATTCATCTTCTTCTGACTCTGATTCGTCAGATCCTTCTTCTTCTACCTAAAAAGCGTTAGCATAATGTTTATTTTTAGATTTTAAAGCAATAGACTTACCTTTCTTCTGAGGCTCATTTGCATCAAGCTCAATCTCATGACTCCTCTGTGCACTTATAAGTTCCTCAAGAGATACTTCATTCAAATTCTTTGCAATCTTGAATGATGTAACCATTGGTACGCATCTTCTGGGTAAACTTCTGATTATCTTCTTAACGTAATCAGCTTTTGTGTATCCCTTGTCAAGAACTCTTAATCCAGCAGTTAGAGTCTGGAATCGGGAAAACATTGCTTCAATATTTTCACCATCTTCCATTTTGAAGTCTTCATACTTCTGGATGAGAGCCAGAGCTTTTGTCTCCTTGACTTGTGCATTTCCTTCACGAGTCATCTTCAGAGATTCAAAAATATCATGCGCAGTTTCTATGTTTGTGATCTTCTCATACTCAGCATGTGAAATGGCATTTAACAATATAGTCCTTGCTTTGTGGTGATTTTTGAACTATTTCTTCTGGTCATCACTCATAGCCTGTCTGATAATCTTGACTCCACGAGCATTCACCGGATGTGTGTAGCCATCCAACACTAAATCCCATAGATCACCATCTTGACATAGAAAATAACTTTCAAGCCTATTTATCCAATACTCAAAGTTCTCACCATCAAAGACTGGTGGTATATTGTAACCATTGAAGCTATTACTTCCATTGTTACCATTGTTGTTTTGCTCAGTAAGAGTTGGAACTGGATCAACCATTTTTGTGTTTTTCTCCTGAATCTTTTGTCTAACATTGTTAAGCGTTTGCACCTAGAACCGGCGCTCTAATGCCAATTGAAGGAGTGAAAACACTTAGAAAGGGGGGATTGAATATGGGTTGTTTCTAAAAATGACAGATAAAAAATAATCACACATATATTTTTATCCTGGTTCGTTGTTAATCAAACTACTCCAATCCACCCCTGATAGGGTGATTTACCTCCACTGAGGATTTAATCCACTAATCACAACTTCTAAGTCTTATAGAGTATGCTAATCACAACTTGATCACTCTAGGAATTCTTTTACAAAATATTAAACAATGTTACAAGAGTTTAATGTGCTTCCTAATAAGCTATAATCACCAAGTGATTTTCTCTCATGATTAAGTTCTAACACTCACTAAGATATTACAATAATTGTGTGGTTGAAGATGAAGATCTTTGTTGTTTGTGTGATAACGTGTAGGATCAATTTTGCAGCGTAAGGTTACGTTAGCGTATGTTATGAAGTTCTTTAGCATCCAGAGCTTCACTTATATAGGCAATGAGAAAAGTGACCGTTGAGGAGCATTTAATGCTTTACGTGAATAGTACACTGCTGCATTTAATGTTTCACTCTTTTGTCAACTACCTCGAGCCTTGTTTTAACTGCTCTTGCTGACTTTGCTTTTTATAGCTTCTAACGTTCCTTTTGTTAGTCAAATTTGACATTGTAGCTTTTTCACCTTGTACTTGCTTCTGGACTCAGATTATTAGAAAGACGTTTGAATATCAGAGTCTTCAGTGTTGGTGCCGATTGTAACTTCAATCATCAGACTTTGGAAGTTCTTTACAGCATGACACCATCAGATCTTCAGAGCTTTGCTTCTGATTGTCATCTTCTGATGCCTTCCAGATCATGTTCAGATTTTCTCAAGACCATCTTCTGATGTCTTCCAGACCATGTTCTGATGAAGTCATCCAGATCTTCTGGGTTAGAGCTTCTGAATGCTGATGTTGTGCATACTCTCTTAAACTTTTCCTGAAATGGAAAACATGAATAATTAGAGTACCATATTGTCTTATACAAAACTCATATATAATGTTATCATCAAAACTAGAAATATTGATCAGAACATTTCATGTTCTAACAATATCTTGTAACTTGGTTAATAAAATCAAAACTTGGGAAGATGAACCTTAGGAAGCTTAACCAAGAGTCGGAGATGGAAGTTGGCTGCCATATCCCTTTTTCCTAAGTAGTTACTTCTGGAATTTCATTGTCTAACAAAGGTTAACTAACAAGGGTGGGTCATGGATAAGGGTTTCATAATGGACATAAGGGTGGTAACCGGTGCGATGCTTGTTACTTATATATGGTTATCCTTGAGGTGCGATTCCCAAGGATGCTCCCAGGCCATATATGAAGGTCCATGTCGGGTGTGATGCTCGGGATTGAATGGCGCTCTGTATTTCAAGAGTTATTCTTCAGGGATGAACTCCCAGAGATGCGGTCCAATACCTTCCCTTTATCGATCTCATTAGGGAGGAATTGAATTGTATGATGCGATTTAATGTTGATTCCATGGGTTTAGTGAAGTCGAATTGTGAGATGCGATTCGATGTAGATCCATGTTTCCCTATGGCTCATGATATTCATGAGTCGAATCGCGTGATGCGATTAAAGTTGGAATTCCATGGTTTTGATGTGTCGAATTGTACGATGCAATTCGATGAGAATCCATGTTTTCCCTTGATCCATACAAGTGATGAGTCGAATCGTGTGATGCGGTTCAGAGTTGAATTACATAGTTTTGAGGGGTTGAATCGTGAGATGTGATTCAATGTCAATTCCAAGATTCACTATATTCCATGCTAATTTGAAATTTATAGATTGAGATAAGAATCCCTCGTAGGTTGAAGTGAGATGCTTCGGAACCGGAAAGAATTAGGATTCTCATTAGCAATGTTAGCATAAGACCTTGTATAGCCGAGTGGACCCATAAGATAGGGAACTTTCACTGAGATTTAGTAATCTCATCCCATTCATCTTATTATTTTTTAGGTACTATGCAGGTTTTGAGGTTTCGCTAGTTGCTTGGTTCGAAAACATCCCGGTCGAATGACGTGAAGACCGTACCTGATCTTTCTTCTGCAGTGTAGTTTTATTTTGTAGATATACTTATTGTATCCATTTTCGAGATAATTATGAGATATATACAATTTATGTCTTTATGCCTTTCTTTTGTATGTACTCAGTACCAAATTTTAGTATTTTACTAATATGATTCTAGACGCATATTGGTAGGGTATTACAACAACATAATCAATTTCACAACTAAACATCAACACATCATAACATTCACGTCACAATCACAACAAATCAAATGCAACTTCATGTTATGCGTATGCATGTGGTACCATTTGGAGTAAACTCCCAACTTAAACATTGTCGTTCGGGCCAACTTAAACATTGCCATATAGGCCAACTTAAACATTTGCCATTTAGGCCAACTTAAACAATGCAATGGATGCGACTCAATGATGCACATCCACAATCATAACTTAAACAACATTGGCTAAACAACATCAATTCAATGTCGAATTTTCAATGACAATAACAACAACAATGACATCATACTATTCATAGTAATTCATCATATCTCAACCACATCTTTACGATATACAACTTACACAATATTTAGCTTCACAAAATATCATCAATCGGCAATCATACAATTTCAGTAAAGCTACCAAAAAGGCTTTCCAAAGGTTTTCAAATCATTTCCAATAGATAGGCATTTATTAAATCTTCACGGATGTTCAAACGACACTTAAAAAGGAGTTACGGATCAAAAGATACATCAATTTGAAGTTTCCAAAATGTTTTTGACAACAAAGTTCGCTTGGCGGGCTCAAGCGCACTTCGCATAACTAAAAACAGAAGCGAACAAATTTTTCATCTCTGCTTAGTGGACCAGCTCCATTTAGCGAGCTCGCAAATTTTTAAATCTGTTCCCAGGGGTCGCTTAGTGGACTAGGGGCCGCTTAGCGGACCCGCGATTATGCAGAAAAATTCCCAGACAAGACATACCAGCGTAACCACATTTCCACCACCCAAAACACTGCTCAATCAGCAATTAAAGGCATATACAATAAATATCTAACATCATTCATCAACAATCATCATCAAAAACATGATTTCAAGCACAATTTCATGGAAATCCAACATAAACCCTAAGATTCTAGAACACACATTCAAGGTTACTACAGATACAATCCAACCCACCCTAAACATCATAATACAACCCTTTATCATGAAAGAATCCCACCCTTACCTTGGGTTTGGATTGAAGACAACTCTATCTTCAATGGGAAACCTAGCTTTCTCCACTTCTCTTCTCTCTTTCTCTTCTTTCTCCAAATGAGCTCTAACTTTCTATTCCCTTCAATCTTCTTATTTTATTAAACCCTTACTAATTATCAAATTGCTAATGGGCTCTAATTAGCACCTCTCAATTACTAACACCAACTTAGGCCCAATAACTACCAACCTCATTAACTTATGTCATTTACTAATAATTCCCAATAAATAACACAAAATAACTTAAACACATAATTAACACATAATAAAATAAAGCACGTAAATAAAATGGTCGTTACACATGACTGCTGGTCATGAAATTTTTTTTGCTTTGTATTTTATTCTGTTTTGATTGTAAGGGTGGATTGCCCAGAACTTTTTATTTAACAGAAAGAAAAAAATCTTCACAGATAGGTACCTTGCTTGAATCTACTTCCTTTGTCACTTTGTGGCGAAAAAGGGGGAGTAGGAAATAAGTTTATACAGGAGGTGCTTGTACTGAGGGGGAGAATTTGCTGCTGCTGGTTCTGATGGATAACAGTCTTTGAGGGGGAGCATTCTCCTATATTTTTTTCCGCTGCTGCTTTTACTCTTGACATGTTTTATTTGGTTGCTTTAGCCAAAACGTTCCCGAGGGGGAGATTTAAGGCTCTCTGATTGTTGGCATGCATTTTTCTAAAACATACTGAGGAAGATCATGTTGGAAGAGATGCTATATGACTTAGAATTCAGACTTCAACATGTTGAAGAAGATGTCATGACATCCTGGCTGCAGAAAGCTGATCTAGCAAGTGGATCAGGCGTTATTATCTGCTACAAGAATATTTAAATCAGCTCAGAATATTCAAAGAATTCAATCAGTTGATATTTTGCGAAATTGGATTCAATCAGAATAGGAACAAACTAATTTTTAAGATTTTGATAACCAGACTAGGAACTGAAGGATATGGATTTTCTCTTATATAATAACTTAAATAATCATATGCTAGTGGTGTTCACGCAACTTGATTATGATATGATTTTTCAAGTTTAATTAAAGGAAAATGTATGATAATTAAGAAAGATTGAGATATGGTAGAGTGGTCCAACTTACATTATTAGGGTCACTTCATTTGATGCAGAAGCATCGTGTGGAGTGAAAAGAGAGTCCCAAATTTCCCTAGTCAAGTGGGCGGATTTCTAAAAGCTCAGAAAATTTGGAGGTTTTGGGGCGCGTGACCTTCGGTTGGTCAACTTGGCCCTTTTGGGGAAATGGAGGTGGTACTTTATTTCTGGAGCTTTTGGTATTTGGCGGGATATTCTCATGGCCTGATATGGGGTAGCCACTATGTCTCTTGTCTTTGGTGGGAGAGTTTCCTGCCATAGAGCAGTCTCTTCATGGTGGAGAGCGGTCTCCCTTATTTGTGGTAAGGCTAGTGATACTTTTGATTGGTTCAAGAATGGTCTTTCCCTGAAAGTAGGATCTGGCCCACTTACCTCTTTTTGGGATGACCCTTGGGTTGAGAATGTTCTTCTTCAGCTCAAATTCCCTATATTGTTTCGCATCTCTGATCAGGTTTCTAAAACTATGAGGGAGGTTGTTAGGTTGTGTAGCGGTAAAAAATTGAGATCGAAGCCATTGGATTGACTCAGCTAGTTATTTTAGTGAAATTCGCCACCGCACTTTATTGTTTTCAAAGGAAATGGGAAAAAGAGGGAGATAAAACCGAAAGAATTTTTTAAAACAAAACTAATCAATTGAACAAAGATCTTAGGTTCGGGGGTTGGTTATGCAAGGGGAAGATATTATCACCCCTAACATCTACGGTACTCCGTAGGAACCTCTTTGAAAATATATATTTGTTATTGTTTATGTGTTTCGTGAAATAGAGTGGGATGGTGAGAAAAGAAATTTTTTAAAAGTGTGCTTGACAGGACATTGCATCTTGTGCCTACATATATACCCCTTAAGTGCAATAGGGAAGTCAGAGCATTTGTAGTTCCTATTAAAACAAAAATAAAGAGCCAAGTGGAAAAAATCTTTTTGGGTCTCGATCTTTAACAATACTCAACGGGTTTTTAAAATGTTGAGCTTTAACAATACTTAACAAGTTTTTAAAAGGCAGCTTTAATAATACAAGGCAAGGGTGCTTTAAAAGAGTGGTGGTTGAGCTTTAACAATATAAAATCAAGGTTGATTTAAAAGAGGTTGAGCTTTAACAATACAAAACCATTTTTAAATAAGGGAGAAAGTGCTAAGCTTTAACAATACTAAGCACAAAGTAAAAGAGGAGGAAAAGAGAGTGAGTACCTTGACAATTTTAGTGAATACTATCCCATTCCTTTGGGTTTCAAGCAACAATGATGAATCAAACATCTCAAGCAAGCATATAAGGATAATCATCTCAAGTGGTGTGTGAGACATAACATGTGTATCATGTATACAATCAGAGTGACTCATGTATGAACAAAGATATCAATGTATACAAATGAACTCATGTATAAGAGGGTTATGAATAAAAGGGATGACATACCTCAAGGTCAATCCTATCATGTATGTATGAGTATGATGTATGATGGATAAATCTCTCATGTATGTAGGGTTAGTAAACAATGTATATATATATATATATATATATATATATATATATATATATACACAAAGATAAAAAATAACCAAAGTATGTGATACAAGAATGTAAATCAACAAGTATAGTTACAAGTGGATAAACAAGGGGTGATCATGGTAACAAGTTAATACTGTAATGGTATTGTATTAAAGTAAGGGAAAGATCAGAGGATCAAACATTAGGGTTTAATGTATATACACTAAACCTAATTATTGTAGAAACAAAATAAACCCTAGGTAGAAAACTAAGGGGATCATGTTATGGACTTCAAAGGAAGATAGGGTTAACCCTAAAATAATCACACAAGTTTATTCAAATTATTTGGTGAAGAAATCATTTGTAAATATTGATTAAAAGGACTTCTAAAAGGAATAAAAGCATCATTTTTATTAAATTAAAAAGGATTAAATAAATAATATTTATGGAGTTTTAAAATATATTTACAAAATATACCACATAAATGAAGAGTGTACAAAAAATCAAGTTAAAATGATTAAGTTTGCTAGGGTAAATAAATTGTCGAAGTTGTGAAAGAAAATAAAAGAAAACAACTGATTAAAAAATAAGTTTGGCATCCATGGGTCTTGAGCCCACGCCCCGAGCCTCACATCTCAAAAGAATAACCACTGGGCCACGCGCAAGTGGTGTTTAAACAATGCTTCAAATGAATAAAGTACTAAACGAGTTAAAAATGCTTAAAAATAGAAATGAAGCATGAAAATAGTTTGAGGGAGGCTCAAAACCATGTCCTCCCTTATAACAGACGCCCTCCTTAACTAGTGGTGCCACGCTATCATCCCATAATAATAAGGCTTGCAATAAACATAAAATAAAACAAGTTCATGAAGAACTTCATCTTCAACCTCAAGAACATGAATTTTGGAAATTCGACCTTGGTCATTTCTCAACCATTTCAAAAACTTTAAGCATTAAAGTTGTGTATTTTTCCATCATGAATTCAACCATGTGCATAACATAAATTTATTTTAACTGTAGCTCCTTAATTTCTACGAAAATATCAAGAACCCTAAAACTTTAAAATAAAATTAAATGACTCATAGAAACAATCAATGATAGATAGGTTAGGGGTTTTAATCCTCACATCATGACAAGCATAATATAATTGATTTTTGTTTAAAATGGAACATAAATGCTAGAGTTTAAGTCTAAAAAACTTACCTCTAAAGTGCAGATCGAAACTGGGGTTAGAGCACTTCCAGAAGTATTTTGAGGACTTGGATAGCTTCTTGAGGTCCTTCTAAAGCTAATGGAATGCTTAGCTTGCTTTGAGATGGCCTGAATTGTGTTGCTCGAACCAAGTCTCAAGTGACAAATGCAAAAATGGAGGATGATGTAAGTTTTGTTACAGATGCAATGTGATGGAATGAACAACTTCAATAAGGTGCATAGAAGGTGTTTCAATGCTAAGATTTCACATAACTTGCTTAGAATTCAAAAATCACAAGTTTATGCAAAGTGAAAAATTGGAAATTCAAGTGAGGTAGTAACTTTAGGATTTTCGGTGTGTTTAATTCAAGAGGCAAGGCCTCCTATTTATAAGGAAGATTTGTGGTTTGTGGGGGAAAATCAGACCAAATGGTTGTACCAAATTCAAATGGTGTTATTTTACTTCTTTGTGAAGAAATGTGAAAGTTATGGTTTGAATGTTCTTTGCCATGCTTTAGACAAAACTTAGGGAGGCTCTTCTGCACATTAGGATGTTGCTTGTTGGGCTTGAGATTCCTTTATATGCAAAACAAACATTGTGGAGGCTCAAGACTAACTTTATGCGATTAAAGCTCCTTTTCTAAAATGGCAATGGTGTTAGAACAAGATTTGGTTATGCATTCAATATTTAAGTTTTGATGATAACAATACATATATTTGTATGAAACAATTTGTACTCTAATAGTTTCCTAAGTGTGCAGATTCACTATTTGGGTTGATTAGGATTGTTGTCCAAATAATCATCAGAATCAGCGTTATCACACATCAGAAGAACTATTCATCTAAATTCTGAAGAGACGTTAGTAATTCTGAAGAATGTTGAACAAATCATCAGAAAAAGATCTACAAATGTCTTGAAGCAAAGAGACTATTCAGATAAAAGAATTTAGTTCATAAATGCTTGTTGCTTCCAATTCAAAAATGAGAAAGTGTCATTGTTTACGGTGATTTCCGGTAAACAACCGCTGGTCCTCCAAACTATGAATATACTTTGGTTACTTGCAGGATCAACTAGATTTATCCTAAGACATGTGCCGAAAAGTCATCTTTTATGATAATCTGGTTCATGTTCTCTTGGTTTTTTAGTTCTTTTATAATGTGATGGTACAAATCTACGAATAACTACGAAATGAAACTAAGTAAAGATACAACGAAATAAACGGGTTAGATAATAAACATTAATAAATTTTGACAAGAATGTAAAGGGAATTTAAATTTCGAATATGGAAAGACTTGACCAGAAAGTAAAACAAATTAAAGACACTTCGATCTTGAATAGAAAGATAAACATATATAAGGTGTTGGTGTTACACGTACATTTATCAGCGAAAACTCTTTCTCTAACGCTTGATGCTTGAGTGATTTGTGAGTAATTTGTACAAAATGAACACCCTGGATCCTACTACTAAGATCCTTATTTATACTAATTCGACCCTAACGGTCCTATACTAACGAAATGCCATGTTGCTTGTATGCATATGCTTCGAATCCCTAGGTTTCAATATTCTTTGCATTTCGAAGACTACTCAAGGCTTCAAAGACTTCCTATCCCGATTCAACTTCGATTTAGGAATCTTCAACATATATAACATTCTCAAAAATAGCCATTCTTTCTCTGAAACTTAAGTCTTCGAAGAATATACATACCATTCGAAGTCTCCAGCTAACAAATTGCCCCCAATAAATTCCTTTTTCGGAAAGCTAGTAGAAATGGGCATTTCTTGTCATTATGAGATTTCGATCTCCTCGTAACCTTTTGAGTTCCAAGACCCTGAATAACGTCACAATCATTTATGACCTTTCTTTCAAAGACGTCTTGTCATTTTCAAAACGTCCCTTCAGGACGTGCGTTTCCACGTCTTAACATTATTCATGATTATTACTCCTAGATACTAGGAGTAAGGCTAATAATTGTTCGACCGTCAGGTGAATAAATCAACTGCTGACGCGTGTCTCATTATTTTACTAATTAAAATAATAAAATAGAGATTTGAAAAGTTTTTACTAAACCTTTAAATACAAAGGCTTCACCGTTTCGGATGTTTTCTTCTTCATTCACCGTCGTTCTTTAACATCCCTAAACGCAAACACAAAAACCCTTTTTGATTCCATCTCTATTTCTGAAGCAATCCATTCATGGCGTCTTCCACTGTTCAAAACCCAACAACAGAAACACCAGACGCTTCTCAACCTGTTCATCAACTCCAACGTCTTTCATATGTAGGAAATCAACAATACATTCCAGAACCAAATCTAGAAGAAACTCTTGCCATTTACGCCTTTCAGATAATCATCCCTTTCCTACTTTCTGGAAAAACTCATGCTTTCATGGGTCCTTTACCGGATCCTGAAAATCACCTTCAGAATAAATTCTTTCCTATTTACTATAAGACCAGGCCTTTAGTTAGTAAAAACAAGATAGGTAAAGAGGGTAAACCACTCCTTGCTGAAAATACTGCCATGGAAGGTGCTCCGACTGCAGCTTCTGCAGTCCCAGAGAAAATTAGGTTAGAATACATGACTAACATTCTTAAGGTTTTTAGGGCAAACCCTCTAGCAAAAGATCCTGAGCTTTATTATGCTTGGTTAGCTAAAGTTGAAGACAAAAAGGCTCTGTTCTGGAAAGAATTAGGGATTTATGATTTAATCTAATTATCAAAAAGAGGTTTAGAATACAACCAAACCATGTTAGTATCATCTATGTATTTCTGGGATGCTTCCCATGATACTTTCCATCTCCCATGTGGGATGATTACCCCAACTCTTTTCGACATAGCCGCTATCATAGGGCTTCGACCAACAGGGGAAGTCTTTGACCCCAATTATATGGATATCGACACCATACAGTTCAGTGAGATCAAAGCCACTTATACTGTATTCACCATAAAACGTTATGACAAAACAGCTGATGAAGTATCAGACGAAGAGCACATTGCGTTTCTGGCACTTTGGCTTTCGAGGTGCGTCTTCTGTTCCATATCCCTTCAGGTGGCCAAAAGGTATCTCTGTATGGCCAATCAACTTAACGCTGGAAAAAGGTTGAACTTGAGCCAACTAATTCTAGGGTATCTCTATGAAAGCCTTGGCGAATCAGTGGACTTCATCAAAGACTTCAATACTGGGTCTTCTTTACTTTTCACTGGACCTTTTTGGTTACTGCAGTTGTGGCTTAATGCCACCTTTGAAGCTTTTCTTCTAAATAAAGCCATTGTCGATGAAAAAGACATAACCATTCAAAACTGAACAGTCGAAGGGACAGGACTTGCTCACCTAACCCCGCTAGAAGGAGGAAAACTAGCTGAAGCCTTTCGAGCATATATCATGATGTTTGCAAAATGTTATCATTTCATTCTTTCGATGGCCCCATTTGTAAAAAGAGAAGTAGTCCCCGAATGGTTTACGCGAAAATTTCCTGCACCTTCTCCTGACCAACAAGCTGAATCAATGGTTGTTTGGGAAGCCTTTCTAACTCCTAAGCTACTATATCATCGACTGCGGATGACAAAGAGCCATTGTTGCCTTCTCAGTTATCAACTCAATCTTGTGTCAAGGCAATTTGGGTTGGTTCAGCTCAAACCCAAGTGAATGTATGACAAAAGGAGCCATATGTGTCTGCATACTATGCATTCATCTGAAGAGAACTATGAGTCTAAAATTTCCAGATATGTTGGCATCACGACCCTTTCTCCCATCTCTTCCGAACCTGCATTTTATACTACCATAGACTTTCATCAGTGGTGGGTAGAATATCATGACAATCAGATCTTCAATGTCGCTAATCTTTCGAAAGAACTAACTCAGGCTTTTGCTGCCGTGCAGGAGCGCTTCCAAAAAGGTACTTCGACGCATATTAGAGAAATTCAAGCTTTCCGAAAATTCTTTGAAACTATCTATGGACTCAATGATCTTAGTCGGACCGTTGGTGAAGCTGCAATTACTTTACGTGAAAAGTTTTCTAATAAACTGGATAAGCTCAAATTGCCCATATACGTTTGACCTGAACAACGTTATGAAGTGGCTTTCAAACTATATCCTCCCAAATTCCCTCCACTACCTAGTGTTGACTTTGGCGTGGCTTTAAGCCCTCCTTTCCCAGACTGGTTTGTATGTTGGAATGTCCTCAAAATTCTTCGCGAACAATCCAAAAAACGTGTCGAACGAGTGGTTCTGACTAAGGATACCTTGGATAATTTCAAAGGACATCTTCACACAAGTCTCGAGCACGTTAGTGTTTTGACACCAAAACCTTAAGGTTGGAAACTGGATAATCTTTCTATTAGAATTTCTTCTTTGTCTTTATACTAAATTATTTCATTTCGCTTATAGCACTGAGCCGAAAAAGAGGTATCAAAGATGTTGCTGCTCGTAAGTCCGCTGCATCTTTGAAAGGCAAGAAAGCAAGTGGGGATGACTCCACAGATATCGGCAAAAAACTTGTGGTAAGTACTTTTTCACTCTCTTATTTATGCTTTCATTTCAATGGTATTCAAGCCTCTAACATAACTATTTCTAGAGTTCTAAGCCTCCACCAACTCCCAAACGGAAAGCTTCGACTATCAGTGCCACGATTGCTTCAGATGATGAGGATGGATCTCCCCCTCATACTAAACAAGCGGTGAAGAAAAGACAGAGAGCTATCGTCTCTTTAGCTAATGGAAAAGGATCTGGGACTTTGAAGCCTACATCTTCGAGTGACAGAATATCTTCTGACGAGCATCCTCTAAAGATAGCTGGATTTGTTCCTGTCGGTGAAAGTCATAATTCGAGTCCAGATATTGTCCCAGCAAAGGTAACGAAACTTGTCTTTTATCACTTTACTGCTTACTTTACCTTAACCTTTAATCCTGAGTTTATGTTTCCCTAACTTTGTAGGACGACGCGGGTACCGCTACCTCGTATCTCAAAACATGAGACTTCTCTGTTGATAATGTTACAGGTATACTCTCACACTCCTTTTATTTACCAACAATTTTCTTTCATAGATTTCGTTTTGATATGTTGTACTTTTCATGGCAGGTATTCCTCAAAGAAATTCTCCCTTTCTCTCTCCAGTTCTCGAAGATGATAAGCCTTCCACAAAGTTCCTTCCACTGAACATACTGAAGGCACTCGCTCAAATGATTCATCTCCAATCTTTAATCAAGATGCTTAGATGGAAGATAATCCCCAGTTGTCTAATACTGCTGAAGAAGTTGAACAATCTATGGGAAGCGAGGAAAGTAACCCTGAGAATGAAATTAGGGATGAAGCTTCCAGTCAACCTCAACCTGAAAACAAAGAGAATCAACCCTTTGGGAAGATCGTCACTCACGCAACTACTTCGACCAATGCTCCTCCTATACTCTCTTCAGCTGAATTAGAGCGACTCAAAACCACTAACCCTGCTAGCTTCCTCAAGGCTATGATGAATGCGAAGAGCATTTCGTCTATCACTGATGGATCCTCTTCGACCACCTCTGTGGACACCAGCGCAGAACCTGACAACCAAAACCTCCTTCACAAAATCAAGGAAAAGTTTTTTGGTACTGACCTTATCGAAGCACTGAGAAAAGATGCCACCAGCTGTTTTGGAATGAAGAATCTTTTAAAGAAAGTGGACTTGCTCAATGTCTCTGACGAGGTCTCACAGGTAATTGTCTCACTAGGTCTCTTACTCGACCAACTCCAATCGGATAATCTTCGAAAGAAAGAGGTTAACCAGAAGTTAAGCACGAAAGTGGCTACTCAAACCTCTTCATGGAAGGTTGCTGGTGAATCAACTATCAAAGCTGACACTCTAGAGCTCGAACGTTCGACGTATCAACAAGAATATGAGACCTGTGGGGAAAATCTCAAATCTAGGAGGAAGAGATTGAGCGTCTTCGAGGGAAAGTGAAAGTCACCAAGGACCGTCAAGATGAGATTCAACAGCTGAATTAAAAAGAAATCGACAAAGTAGTCCAGGCGAGTATTCGCCATGTCGAAATGGCTAAAACACTGGGACCATAAATCGAAGAGTTAAAGAAATAACAAGCCATGATCGACCGGTGTTTGTCCATACTGGCTTCCCAATACTCCAATACGAAGAACAACCTTCCCGATGATTTTGGTCATTAATCACTTGTACTAGTCTTTAGAGTACCTTCTAATTGTTGACCTTTCTTTTGTAATCAGACATGTTAATGAATATAACTCTTTTTTGGCTACTTTTATTGCACAATGTTACGAATACTACTTCCTTGGTAAATCTTTCATTTATTATATTTTTCACCTTTTTAGCGATCATAATTACCTCGATAACATATACACGCAACATAATTATCCTTCGCAGCCACTTCGTTTTGATTTGACGTTCCATTACTCTAGAGGTCAAAGTAATCAGTTACTTATGACTTGCCTTTTCCAAAACGTCTTATTAAGACGTGCGCATGTCAGTTTTAGTATGATTGCGTTTCAACTTCCAAGACTAGAAACGACGGACTACACATCTTCCCACAAGGAACCAACACGTGGCCCACTAACCTTTCCAAGCGTAACCGAACTCCAATGCAAGTTACCCCTATATAAACTCTTCTTTTCTTCGTCATTGTTTCACATCTTTCCCATAATTCCTTCAACCAACCTTTCATCTTCTCCACTTCTCTCTTTTGCAGCAACAATGTCTCTAACCTCTAACAACATTATTTCTGCCTTTCATAAAGAATTCAAACCTTCACCCGAAGAATTCCACCAGCATGGCGTTGATCTAGACGAGATGTTCGCCACCCAAAACCTGGGACACTATCTTACTATTCTGGAAGGTCCAGTGTACCACAACATGCTTGCAGACTTTTGGATGCATGCATCTACTCAAATGGATCAAGAGGGAAAGATCACTATCTGCTCCGAAGTTTGTGGTTCTCGCATTATCATCTCTGTGAAACTTAATTCCATAGTGATGGGGTGTGAGAATGTTAGCTCCCTTTGTGACGATCCTTTTAGCCAAACCATTTCTGATGTTTTAAGGAGCATTTTTCCTAGTCCCAACCATGCTTTTTCTGCGTTTGGGAGCAGAATCTAGCACCAACAGCTTGTAGGTAACTTTCTCCCACGAAAGGAAAATCAGGAAAACATAATGATGTGGGACATCCAGTTTATGCTTTATGCCTTGCAAAAACGGAAGATCAACATTCCTCTCATGATCTTCATGCATCTTACTGAAGTTGTAATGACCTCTCGTCATGGCAAACCCTTCTGTCTTCCTTATGGACGACTCTTGTCACATATGTTCGTCAAATTAGGGATAGCTAGAAGGCTACGCTCAAGAGGGTCTTTTGATGCTTTCGAGGCTGAGAGTCTCCCTTTGCTAAGCCTGGAGGACTTGAATCTTCGGGTTAATTAAAGGGACCTTGAAGACTCTATAGGCCTTTTATTTTGTTATCTTTTAGTAATGCTTTACTACTATTTTGGATTTACTATGTTAGCCCTTTTGTAATCTATGCTTAGATATGTATGTTAGCCATCTCTATCAATGAAAATCTTTTCTGGGTTTAAATGGTGACTTGAACATATCTTCAGCTTTTGTCATTTGCTTACTTTGTATTGTGAATCTGTTAAGGACGAAGCCATCTTGGCGAAGTATTCGCCATTTTAGCCGTAACTTTAATCTTTATTAGCTACGTTTTCGCGATCTTAACTTCGTGCATAACTGGCTTGTATCTTTTTAGATACTTCCCATTTACTTTTAAGATCCTACGATCTTCTGCCAGTTCTTCTATCTCATAAGCATTATTCGAAAATAGTTAAAATTTGAAAAGGGCCTTCCCAATGTGGAGACCATTTACCTAAAGCTTGATTCTTTCGATCCATAGGCAAAATAACTTTCCAAACTAAATCATTATTAATAAATACTTTACCTTTCACCTTTTTGTTATATGCTTTTGATACTCTTTCTTTTTGCCTCTTTATCATCTCCAACGCTCGCAATCTTTCTTCATCCAGATCAACCAACTCGTTCATCATCATTTCCTAGTACACGTTTGGGGAAATCTCCTCTTGTTTCTGAATTCTGACTGATTGCAGATATATTTCGACTGGTAGTACTGCATCATGTCCAAATGTGAGTTGAAATGGCGTAGTGTTGGTTGCTTCCTTGGGTTATGCCAATTCTTAGGTTTTTTCCCTAAATGTTTCTTCATCAAACCTATTATTATTTTATTGGCTGCTTCGACCTGTCCATTTGCTTGAGCATAATAAGGTGTGGAAGTGAGTAGCTTGAATCCCATTTCTTTCGCAAACTCTTGCATCTTTCGACCAATAAACACCGACCCTTGGTCTCTGGTTATACTCTCTGGGATCCCAAATCTATATAGTATGTGTTTTTGAATGAATTCAATCACAACTTCTTGATCTACGTTGGCTAGTGGTATTGCTTCGATCCATTTGGTAAAATAATGAATTCCTACCAATATATATCTCTGACCTTTAGATGAGGTGGGTCGAATTTCTCCAATTAAATCTAGTGCCAAACCTCTGAAAGGCCATGGCTTGATGATTGAACTTAATTCATTAGTAGGAGCATGTTAAATACTTGCATGTACCTGACATTCCTGGCAACCCTTAGCGAATTCTATGCAGTCCTTTAACATAGTAGGCCAATACATTCCATAACGAAACAACAACCATTTCATTTTATGCCCAGCTTGATGTGCGCCACATGCTCCACTATGTACATTCGAAAGTGCCAGGTAAGCTTCTGCTTCGCCAAGGCATTTTAGTAAGACCCCATCATGAGTTTTCTTGAATAATTCATTCCCCATCAAGAAATATGACAAGGCTCTGTATTTTACTTTCCTTTCTGTATCTGTCGAAGGATCTTTCAAGTAATTAACAATCGGACTCCTCCAATCTGTATCTGCTAGAGAATCTATATTTAGTACTTCAAACTCTTCCTTGTTGGCAAAGCCTAATGGTGTATTCTCTAAGTCGGTTGGAGACAATTTTGTTTCCATTACCTTTCCTCTTACTTCAATTAATTCTTCCAAATTTTCCTTCGACACTTTATACCCTGAAGCTAGTAGTGCCAAGTCATTTGCTTCTTAATCTACGTATTCGAATTTTTTGAGCAGCCTATTTGTCATGACAAAATACATGATCAAATTTTCTTTAATACATTTGTATTCTTTTGTCAGCTGTGTCATACCCCAATTTTTGACCTAAGATACCACCTCATATCATAGCATATGCATCATTTGCATCTCTAACAAATTGCATAGCCTGTGTTTGTTACTTGTGACTCAGCAGGATTTAAACAAGAAATCACTCATCAGTACAAGCAACAATCATTTAGGGTTTTGTTCCCCCTTCATCTCAAATGAATCATCTTCATCAACAATCAACATTTGGTCCCCAAAGATTCATTTCAACAAGCTCAAAGGCACTGAATCAACCAAATTAGGGTTTTGACTGAAGATAGCACACCCCTGACTTTTGCTCAGGATTTGACCTAATGACTTGGGAAATGACCTCAAGACCCCAAGTGCATCATTTTGACTTAATCCATTGGCTCAGAACATCTCCTACACAAAGATTGATCAACAGTGAAATTTCAAATCATCAGATTAGGGTTTTTGAACTATCAGGGACTGAAATCAGGGATCACATTTGGGAAACCCTAAAAATCCCCAGGAAGTCAATCAAAGGCCTCAATCATCTTCAAATAATCCCTATGACAATATACAATGGAAATTGTATCTCAATTCAAGACCTACAGTCATCAATTTCATCTGGTCGACAATTAGGGTTTTTGACCTAATTCATCTGAACAACTGACTTTTTAATCAGGACATGGTGTCACAACTCAAACTATGATTCAATATCCTCCAATGCCTCAATATTATCCATTCATACCATTCATTTGGTGAGGATAGCTTGGTTCATTTGAAATCTCCAGAAACGCGATTCGTTTGAAAAAGTCAACTGTACAAGATCACCATTGACTTTTGGGGAGTTTTGGTCAACCTTGACTTTTGAAGTTTTAAATCATCAATATATGATATATGAAGTCATTTGATCAAGAAAAATCAAGAAAATCAATCAAGAATCAAAAAGTCAAAAGTTTGACTTTTATACTTAGAAAAATTTCTAAGAGTGTGTTTGGATGAAGCATTTTAATGAGGTAATGTAATGTTTTGAGGGAATTTAAAATGATTTGCACAAAATTTATTGTTTGGATACAAAAATGAAGAATTGTTAAAATGATGGAAATTTATGGAGTATTTTATCTAAGTTAAATTTAAGCATTTTGAAATGACACCAAAAACCAAAGAATTTGAAATTCCTTCATACTCCATAAAATGTATTTGTAACTATTATTTCTTCAAATTTAGCAAATTGGTCCTCATATTTTCCAAAATTACAAAGTTGACCCTAATTTTTTTAAAAATTTGCAAATTGGTCCTTAATAATTTCTAAAATTTACAATTTGGTCCTTCATATTTTTAAAAATTGCAATTTGGTCCTTACTTTTCAATTTTTTTAATTTGGTCCAAAAAATTTATATTTTATAAAAAATGACCCCAAAAATCTAACAATGAATTACCTTAATACTCCATCCAAACAAATTAATTTAAAATGAAAGGATTTCAATTGAATCATTTAAATTGCTTTGAATTTTAAATTCCCTTAAAATTTCTAATTACCTCATCCAAACACACTCTAAGTGTTTTTCAATGGTTTTTTCCAAACTTTGGAAGGGAATTTCTCAAAATTTCACCTACAAACTGAAAAAAACTTCCAACATGAAAGTTGTAGATTTTGATCAAATGAACAACTTTGTCACATATAATTTTTTTCCAAAAGATCAACCATTTAAGAGATATGGAGCTTCAAAGTTGGTATCTTTTGAAATTTTCACTTAAAACCTCATTTTCTTCAAAGCTCATGGATCTTTTTCACCCATTTCCTTAAAGGTCTTGAAGAAACTTTCAACTAGGGTTTTGAAGTGTGTAACATGAGCTTTCCAAAATGTCCAAGAGCATGAAAAAATATGGAGTGTAGCTATGGCTTTGAATTTCTCCATTAGTGATCATTTTCACTTGAAATTTCAAGTCATTTTGCCAAAGTTTTGAACCATATGGTCTATGATCAAAGTAATGATGCATAGATGCAATAATTGGAAGATATTTTCTGATTTGAGACAGATGGGAAAGAGATAAGAAGCATAGCCAATTTTAACCATGGTTTAGTCACTTTAACCATATGCATTTAATGGTAAGATTCCTTTCTATCTCTTAAGTGCCAAATCACCATTCTTGGATCAACTTGCAAGGGCTTGTATTCAGAATCCATGGCCTATAAATAGAGGTGCAAATCACTCTTCAAATCACATCAAAACCTCACAATTATAGGTTTTCTCTTTTCTTTCTTGAATTGCAAGTTTCAAGTTTCAAAGTGAGGTAGAAATCCCAACCTCCAAACCCTTGAAGTTATGAGCAAAGTGATGCCTCCCACAACTTATAAACATCATGTGGGATGTGTTTGATCCATCCACACGCCCCAAAAACACCCAAAACCTAGATTCACTCTTCAACCTCCATATGAACATGAAATGAACCTTATCATGTCAATTTCCATTCTAGCTCATATCTGTCCAAACTATCACTTCTAACATCATCCATATATCACATATGAACTATACAATCCATCACATATAGCCAATAACCTCAGAATCATCAAGC
This sequence comes from Vicia villosa, assembly GCF_029867415.1. Classification (NCBI taxonomy): domain Eukaryota; kingdom Viridiplantae; phylum Streptophyta; class Magnoliopsida; order Fabales; family Fabaceae; genus Vicia; species Vicia villosa. The sequence goes on from NC_081180.1 coordinate 197,958,917, forward strand.
TCGATTCATACTTGGTCCTACTGCAGATCGGGTTCCACCAACTGATCCAAATGTTTTCAATCCACTCCAAGCATTCAAACACCTTCCCTAAGGTCCATTGAAGCTATCCATATCATCAAACAACTTTTGTAACACCTCTATTGCAGGATTCGATTCTCAGTTTGGCCGTTTTTGAAGGTAAGTGCTATCAACTTCAAACTCATACATACATGCATCATAAATGAAAAACTGATTTACCATCTTGTTTCTGCACACATGAGGATCATTAACCCTCAATCAATTGCATCATAACTTGCACATACACGATTTCAGAATGAATCATAGAATTAGGGTTCTTCGTGTTCATCAGAGAATCAATGGCCCTAGAGTGAAAATAAATGAAATTAAATGGTACCATCATGTTACTTGTGAAAAAACGAGTAAGATAGACCCTTCACTTGATCAATTTGGTTCAGTTTCAGAGATTTTCAAATTCAAATGGGGATGGTGTTCTTGGCGCCATTTTTTGCGAAGGAAATTCAAAAATTGAGTTTGAAATATAATCAAATCTTTGCCTTTGTTAATCAGACCACACGCGTGGTCCAGTTGGTTATGTTTTTGAGTGGTGAGCATGAGGTCGTGGGTTCAACACCCTTAGGGACCAAAACTTTTTTTTAAACACTTTGTTTTCTTATTTTTCTTCACAACTTCATCAATTATTTTAACCTATCAAATTAACTCATTTTTTATTCATTTTTTACACACTTCTTATTTTATATATGTGTTTTATGAATATCAAAAAAAAAATCACAAAAAATATTTATTTAATACATTTTTAAATAGGTTTAAAATGACATGTTTTTAAGTGTTTTTAAATACTTTAAATATTGTTTTTATTTGATTTTTCAAACCTAATCACTTGTAAATATTTTTTGTGATCAAACCCTAATTTTTTAGGTCTTAATTAAGCTTTAAAATTTGTTTTTTAACTTAATAAAGGTGACTTTTGTCAAAAATTCAAACCGTTTTAAAACAAACGATCACAATTTTTCAAAACGATAAACCGTTTCTTTTTGGTTTTTCTTTTCAAAAGAAACTATTGATTAAATCTTTTTGGATTGATCAATTGATTTTCAAACATGGGCCTCTCGAATATTAGAGAGTATAAGTCCCTTTCCCTTTTCTTTGTACAGTTTTTCTTTAAACAAGAAACTTTTTCCAAAACTTCCCAACAGCTTTTTAAACAACAAATCTCATATCTTTTTCAAAACCATCCACCATGTTTTATGAAAATAAAACACGGGCCTCTCGAATATTAGAGAGTATAAGTCCCTTTCCTTTTTATTTGTACAGTTTTTCTTTAAACAGAAAACTTTTTCAAAACAAAACTTTCAAAGATTTTCAAGCGACGAAACCTCTCGTTTTTAACAAAACAATCAACCATGTTTTATAAAACAGGGGCCTCCACATAGGTATAAGTCCCATTCCCGTACATGAAATTAGGTATTTCATTGTACATTCACCTTTTTGTACATACCTCGATCAGTTTATATTTAATTTTGAATAACTAATCAAAAATGAAGGTTTTCTTTAAATCTTCCCAAAAATACCATGGGCCTCCATGTAGGTATAAGTCCCAAGCCCCTTGTAAATACCTGTTTACATAGCTTTGAATAAACTCAAGTGGGTCTCTCCCCGAGTATAAGTCCCGAGCCCCCGTGTATACTGTAACACCCGTATAATTTTAATATTAATTTAATTGGAACATTGAATTAATAATTAGAATTATTAAGAATTTTGTGGAAAATAATGGAAATAATGGTTTATGGCATTTGGGCCATATGAGGGAATAGTAAAAGAAGGGGGAGTGATTTTGTAATCCTTTTTACTAAATTATTATTATTTTTCATAAAACAATTGGATTTGGGAAGGAAGAAAGAACGTGAAAGAACAGACGGTTGAGAACACGAAGGACGTGAAGGAGAACTGTAGAGGGAGAGATCAAGGATCAAGAACAATTGTCTAAGGTAAGGGGAGACTCTGCATTTAATCTCTATTATCGTGTTATAGGTAATAGTATAGATTGGTTGTATTGTTTTGATCAATGGTTTCCATGTTCTGTGTTGTGTTCATCTTTTGGATTGAAATTTTGGACTGATAAATCACTAATAACTGAGTAGATCTAGAGTATGATGAACGAAATTGATTATTGGATCATATACTGTAGTTTCTGGGTGAATTCGTATGCTGTTATGAGATGAATTTTCTGGTTTTTAGACCCAAATCGCAGACTGTGCAAGTGAAATCGCGAGGAAGATGAATGGTAAGTTGCAGGTTTCTGTGAACTGCTGTCCACTCACGTATGGTACGCGTATGGGGGGTGTGGTACGCGTATGGTACGCTCCCCATGGTGCATCAGAATGTGCCCTTCTGCTGGTACGCGTATGGTACGCGTATGATGTTGTTTTGTGTGGAAATATGGTTCTGTCTATACACGTATGATACGCGTATGGTGTGTATGTTTTGTCTGAAGTTGTGCTTCTGCCTGTACGCGTATGATACGCGTATAGGGCGTGTTTTTGTGAAGTTCTGGCCCTGTTGGTACGCGTATGGTACGCGTATGGCCAGCGTGATTGACAGATTTTGCTGTTTTGTGATTTTTGGAAGGTTAATGGCATGTAACTTTCGAGCTGGTATATCTGTAAGATTTATTATTATATGATTATTTGAATGATGCAATCTAATTTATATATATATATATATATGAACATAGTTGTTGATGATGATGATGATGATGAATGATGATATATGAGTATAGACGAGGCTACTCATTGTGTGATGATGATGATGGTATGTTATAAATATATTGCATGCATTCATAGTCATAGTATGAGGGCTGTATCCTAAAGATGAGAGGATGCAGTGAAGGGCAGGATTCCCATTGTGTGGAATCTGTGCTGGCAGGGCCGTATCTGGATGATGATAGATCGGTCGGTGGATGATGTCCACTGGTGATGTTTGGTACCACATGCATAGTGTCAGTTTCATACATGTGCATGATTTGTTTATAACATGATGGTGTATGTTTTAAGATGACTTGTCCGTTTATCTGTGGATGTGTGAATGATGATTTGTCTGAATATGAAACAGTTGGTGAATGATATCACTATGATATGTTATTATTTATGATGCAATAACATTGGTTAACTGTGATGAGACTCACCCTTACCTGTTGTCATTTTCAGATTGAGGATAGCGGCGCGACTTGGTGAGGATTAGCTCATAAGTCGGTTTTTAGTTGTAGTGTCGGTGTCATGCTCTGGTAGATGTAACACTGGGAACACGTTTGTTTTGGAGTTTGATTATAACTCTATTTGTTTTGTTACTTGAAGTCTTATACATTGATGATGGATGTTTGACTTGATGAAGTATTTCCGCTGTGTAAAACATGAAATTGATTAATGAGTTATGATCTCAAGTGTTTTTCAGTAAATGCATGACAGGTGCCAAACGTGTGTATTATTTATTAGTTTATGTAATTGTGATGCCTCTCTACATGTTTACTCTGATTAATAATTGTTTAATTGCCGCGGGTTATTAGAGGGGTGTTACATATACAAACGGATCATGCTTACAGGTATATTTCCTTCCTAAACTCCATTATATACACACACTTTGTCATATATATGTATAACTCTTCATGTACTTGTTCATATTTGTTTGTACTTGTTCATACTTGTGATTGTGTTATATATACTTGTTTAACTTAGTACAACACTAGGTTCCCCATAGCCTCCTATTGGGCTTCGTGCAAAGAATCTCCCTAGTATAGGTTAGGACATAGAGTATGGTTTCCCGGTGAAATCGCTCTAAGAGCTCAAACCAACTATACCATGCCTCCTCTTGGGCTTTGTACAAACGACTTGTCCCTCCCATAGCCTCCTCTTGGGCTTACAATGCAAGGACCCTGGATTGTCCCTCCCATAGCCTCCTCTTGGGCTTACAATGCAAGGACCCTCGGATAGCCTCCTCTAGGGCTTCGTACAAGGACCCACGGGCTTCTTATAAGCATCCCCAATATCCAAAACAAATACCCTAGGAGATTAGACATTTATCATCTCTATGATATGAGTATCTCATCTATATCATCACAAACAATCAATCAATCAAATAACTCTTTTTTGCCACAAGGCTGGCTAATCAATCAAACTTTTGTTTGCCACCATACTGGCTGATTAATCAAAGTTTTTGTCACAAGGCTGACTTCATTGAAACTTTTGCCACAAGGCTGGCTGATTAATCAAAACTTTTTGTCACAAGGCTGACTTCATTGAAAGTTTTTGCCACAAGGCTGGCTAAAAAACATCTTTATCATTCTAAGCACCATAAGTGGCATGGCCCAGGGCTTATAATGAAAAGATTTTCAAACAAAATCAAACAGATGTATGTGATGATATAGATTAGATACATCGAACATTGAGATGACATTTGTCTCTTTTCCTTTGCTTCCACTAGCATAAGTGGGAACTACGATTGCTCTGACTTTCTCAACATCCCTTTGAGAATACGTAGGCACAAGGTCGTATCCTTGGCGAGCAAAACTTCCCCCTCAAACCATTCAAACCTTAGCACCCGTAGACCCCGAGCTACAGATGCTCTGATTCCCTCTAAGGGATATGTATGCAGAGGATCGCGATGATCTTTGCGAGCATAATCAAACAAACACCTTAGGTCCTACCTATTTCACAAGAACCTCTCAATAACATGGAATGAAAAACATAGAAAAGAAACCTATAGAGTACTATAGATACGTTGGGTGCTAATACCTTCCCTTCGTATAACCAACCCTCTTACCCAAGATCCCTCCCCCACTTTTTAAGGTTATTGCAGCTTTTTTCCTTTTCCTACTTTGGAAACAATAAAAAGTTTGGTCGAAACAAAAGAAAAATCATTTTTTGAGCACTCGAGCCCAAAGAAGGCATCAGGTGTCTCATCCACAAAAAAGATACGATTTTTCCCCGCGACAGAAAAATGGCGACTCTGCTGGGGACCATCTTTTTATTGTTTCCAAAGGAAGGGTTAATTCTATTTTCTATATTCTTCATTTCATTTTTTGTTACATGTGTGGTTCTGGTTCTGTTACTTGTGTGGTTCTGTTACAAGTGATACATTATGGACAAATCCTAACCCGGATTAAGTACACATAAGAATTAGGTGGAGGGTATAGTCATGTACAGGCGTACGTGAGAATCCTTCCGCTCAGTGGAGGTTCCTTGTTGGTAATATATGTTTAGCATGTTTCGTAGCGAAGATATTATTACTTTCATTGAACTGTAGAAGTTGAGTTGGCCGTAGAACCCCAACCCATCTTGGCCTTATTAGGTTGTGGTGCAGAAACTATTCAGGTGAAGACTTGGATTAGTTGTCATGCGGAGAACCACACTCAGACGAGTTTTTCTTGAGAATATTGCTGGCTCACAAGTTTAATTGTGCAAGCCGGTAATATCCGAAAGAAAAATGTAGACTCTGACGTATCAGTAAAACATGTTGTGCAGGTGATTAACTAGAACTATCCCATTTTTGGTTCTCTGACCTCATGCTCGTGACGCTGGACCTTTGAAGCTATGTGTACCATGTTTGTTACCATGTTTGTTACCATGTTTGTGTACCATGTTTGTAGTACCATGTTTGCATTACCATGTTTGCGCTACCATGTTTGCTTTACCATGTTTGAATATGTGGCATCCATGCATCCATGCATTCATACATTCATTAAAAAACCCATCTTTTTCCATAAAAAACATGATTTTTCCAAAAAATTTAGAGAATTTTCCTTGCAAACATTATAGGATTAAGTTATGGAAGGGGTAAAAAGGTATACCAAAAAATACGGTTTCAAAGCGCCTGATGTGGAAAAACTAAGAGAGTTGGCATCTTTTGTACAAGATCCTCCCGATTTTAGGAAAAGTTATGGAAAGCTTTTGCCTATCCTGAACACTCATGTTGATGAAGGACTTCTCAAAACTCTGGTTCAGTTCTATGATCCCGTCTACCGGTGTTTTACCTTTCCAGACTACCAGTTGGTACCAACCTTGGAAGAATATGCCAATCTTTTGGGTATTCCTGTGTCTGACAAAATACCCTTCAATGGTTTGGAAGCCATTCCTAAGTCACACGTCATTGCAGCAAGTATCCACTTGAAGAAGTCTGAAGTAGAGAGTAATTGGACTACCAAAGGAAACCTCCCGGGTTTAACATCACACTTCTTAATAAAGAAAGCCTTTGATTTCATCAAAACTGGTAGCATGATAGCTTTTGAAGCTATACTAGACTTGCTCATCTATGGGTTAGTTCTTTTTCCCAACGTTAACGATTTTGTTGATATCAACGCCATAAAGATCTTTCTGATTGGAAATCCTGTTCCGACTTTACTTGGTGACATGTATTTCTCTGTCCATCATAGGAATCGCCAAGGAGGTGGAATCATTGTATGTTGTGCACCTCTGTTGTTCAAATGGATTGTTTCACACTTACCTGAGTCTCCTATCTTCACGGAAAACCGAGAAGGCTTACGTTGGTCTCGAAGACTTATGTCTCTTACTAATCATGATATTCATTGGTATACCTTGGCTCGCTGTGGTACAGAAACCATTGACAGTTGCGGAGAATTCGCTAACGTACCCCTCATTGGTACACAAGGAGGAATTAACTACAATCCGGTCCTAGCCCGACGACAACTCGGGTATGCAAATTCAACTAAACCCATTGGTCCCTTAGTGGAAGGCTACTTCTACCAAGAAGGGGATAATCCTCAAAGGTTGAAAGCAAGAATGGTGAGAGCTTGGTACGACGTCCGATGGAAAGAAAAAGGTGAGGCAAGAAATTGCATTGCCATGGACACCTACACCTACTGGGTAAAGAAAAGAGCAAAAGAGTTCCAAATGCCTTATGCTTATGAAAAACCCATGTTTCCTGCAGTGTCTCAACGACCCAACATTCCCACTATGGAGGAATACCAAGACACTTTGGCTAAGATGAGGGTAGAAAAAGACGCTTGGGAAGAAAAGTTTCGTAGAACTGATGTGGAAAATAGAAAGTTGAAGAAAAGGGTAAAAGATCACGAAGAAACTCTCTATTATCAAGATGGATGGCTCATGAGCAAAGATGAGAAGATTCGTCAGAAGGACGCTGCAATCAAGAGATACATCAAAGAAAGCAAGAAAAATCTTAAAGGTTCAATAAGCAACGCTCCAACTCTTGACGATTGGAAGAATGTTGTTAACAAGCTGAAGACCGAAAAGGCCGAATTGAAAGCTCACTATGGGAAAGAGATCATGAAGCTCAAGCTGCACAATGCATTTGGTTCTTCGTCTGATGAAGATGCTTAGGATTGTTTAGCCTTTTATTTATCATTTGCTTTTGTAAGGAGCTACGCTCCAATGTTGTAACATTTCCCATTTATTCAATAAAAGAATAGTTTGTGTTCAAATGTTTGCAAGGAAATAATCTTTAAAATATCTGGAAAAAATCATAAATTTCTTTTTGCATACATCATTCTGCATATCGAGTCCGTTGTATAGAGCCTCATCTTTTGGATCTTTCTCCAATAGATCGTCAAGCTGTCGCGTCTCAAAGTTTCTCGACCGCGCTCGCAATCAGATCATAGATACAATACTCGTTCAAGCAGAAGAAGAGTAATGGAACACTCTGAACAAGAAAATATTGAGCTTCGCGGTACAGTGACCACCCTTCAGGAAAAGTTGGAAAGTCTCACTACTCTAGTTGACTCCTTCATGGCCGCACAGAATCAGCCGCCGCCACCAAACAGTCAAGCAACAGTGACATCTGAAGTCACTACTCCAGTTTCTACAGTTGCATTCAGTATTCCATCTTTCTCCATGCCAGAAGGTTGGGGCCCGCCTTTCAGCTTTGGTGCAGGTTTTCGCCATAATTTCTCTGGGGTTCAAACAACCACAACTGAAGCACCCGCTGCACAAAGTTCACTGTTCACTCAAAATCAGGGGGTAACTTTTTCCCAAATCACTATGGCACTTTCTCAACCCACTATGACAGTTCCGACCCCTACGGTTCACACTGTTCCTTATGATGGCAATGAGATTTATCATGATCAAGGTGATAGCATAAATCAGCGTAATCTTGTGGGAGATCTCCAAGAGCAGTTTAACAAGATGCAGCTGGAAGTTAAAGCTATCCGTGGAAAAGATTTGTTTGGAAAGAATGCGCAGGAACTATGTTTGGTTCCCAGTGTACAAATACCTGCTAAGTTCAAGGTCCCTGACTTTGAGAAGTACAAAGGTAGTTCTTGTCCACAAAGCCATCTTGTGATGTATGCTAGGAAGATGTCTACTTATGCAGATAATCATCAGTTGCTTATCCATTACTTTCAAGACAGTTTGACTGGTGCCGCACTGAAGTGGTACACAGGATTGGATAGCACTAACATTTGAACATTCAATGACCTAGGTGAGGCCTTTGTCCGACAATACCAGCATAACTCGGATATGGCTCCAGACAGAGATCAACTTCGATCCATGGCTCAGAAAGACCATGAAGCTTTCAAAGAGTATGCCCAACGATGGAGAGAAACTGCTGCTCAGATTAATCCACCGTTAAAAGAGAAAGAGATGACAAAGATCTTCTTGAATACTCTTGGCCCGTTTTATTATGAATGCATGATTGCTAGTGCTCCAAGTGATTTCACCGAAATGGTAAACATGGGGATGCGTCTAGAAGAAGGGGTCCGAACCGGACGTCTAACTAAAGAAGGTGGATCTTCAAGTGGAACCAAAAAGTTCGGAAGTGGTTTCCCAAAGAAGAAGGAACAAAGTGTTGACATGGTATCCCAAGGGAGGCCAAGAGGAAATGTCAATCGTCAACGACAGGTAGCTGCTATCGCACCAGCCGTTAATACAGCACCGAATCAGGGATTTACCCCGCAAGTTTCAACAACAACAGGCTCAACAGTTTAACAATAATCAGAATCGTGTACAAAGAGCTCCACAGTTTGATCCGATTCCAATGACCTACACAGAATTGTACCCTGCTTTGATTGAAAGAGGTCTTGTTCAAACTAAAGCACCACCACCCGTACCTAAGAAACTCCCATGGTGGTACAAAGCTGAGGTCTCATGCCCTTATCATCAAGGAGCACCTGGCCATGATCTTGAGCATTGCATAGCCTTGAAATATGAAGTTCAGAGGTTGGTTAGATCTATTCTCCTCTCTTTCAGAAATTTGAATCCAAATGTGCAAGCAAATCCGCTGCCCAATCATGGAGGGCATGTTGTAAACATGGTGTATGGATGTCCTGGTCCATACCGAGTCTATAATATCAATTTCTCAAGAGCAGATTTGGTACAAATGCACGCTACTCTCTGTCAAGGGCAGAATTTTCGCCAGCATCACTACGGTTCCTGTAGCATATGTTGTGTAGATCCTCACGGATGTTCGATTGTGAGAATAGATCTCCAAGTTCTGTTGGATAATGGTACTATTCAGATCTACAGAAATAGGAATGAAAATGAAGTTAACATGATAGGATGTTATCCGCATGAGCTTTTAGTCTCAGATATCAACTCGGAAATGCCTAAAGTTAACGTCATCGTTCCTCATTTCAACATGCCTGAGCGCATAGAAGTTACCTACAACAAGCCAAAGGTTCCTATTGCTCCTTTGATCATTTGTCTACCTGGACCTGTTCCCTATGACTCTGACAAGGCAGTTCCATACAACTACAATGCTACAATGATAAAGAATGGACAAGAAGTTCCTTTACCTACTCTTTCATCTGTCGTGAATATCGCCGATGTGAGTTGCGTAACAAGAAGTGGACGTATGTATACTCCACTACCTCCGAAGCAGCCTGTTGCTCCTGCTACCGGACAAAATCCTATCAATACACCAGTGGGAAATCCCGAGGAAACTCCTATCAGTAATACAAGCACTGATGTTGGTCAATCCAGTGGAACCAATGTCAATCCTGACTTTGATGAAATTTTGAAGCTTATAAAAAGAAGTGAATACAAGATTGTGGATCAGCTTATGCAGACTCCTTCAAAGATCTCAATACTTTCATTGCTTTAAAATTCCGAAGCCCACAGGGAAGCCCTAATGAGAGTCTTGGATCAAGCTTTTGTAGATCATGATGTGACAGTTGATCATTTTTGATGGGATAATAGCCAACATAACAGCTTGTAACAATTTAAGCTTCTGTGATGAAGAAATCCCCGAGGAGGGTAAAAATCACAATCTTGCTTTGCACATTTCTATGAACTGTCAGTCAGACTCTTTGTCCAATGTGTTGGTAGACACCGGATCTTCCTTGAATGTGATGCCAAAGACGACACTTGCTCGCTTGTCTTACCAAGGAATGCCTATGAAGTTCAGTGGTATAGTAGTCAAAGCATTTGATGGATCGCGAAAATCTGTTATTGGCGAAGTCAACCTTCCCATGACAATTGGTCCACATACATTTCAAATCACCTTCCAGGTCATGGACATTCAAGCTGCTTATAGTTGTTTGTTAGGACGACCATGGATCAATGAAGCAGGGGCAGTAACTTCTACGCTCCATCAAAAGTTAAAATTTGTAACAAATGGAAAATTGGTAACGATAAGTGGAGAACAAGCCTTAATGGTGAGTCATTTATCCAATTTCTCTTTCATAAGTGCCGATAATGAGGAAGGAACTCAGTTCCAAGGTCTCTCTTTAGAAGACGAATCTTCCAAGAAGAAAGCATCAATCTCTTCTTACAAAGAGGCGGTAAAAGTAGTAAAAGATGGAACTACCACTGGCTGGGGGCAAGTTGTGATCCCTACCAAGAATGAAACCAGAGCAGGACTCGGATGTTCACCAATGTTCTCAAACTGCACCAATAAGGATGAAACCCTTCGTCCGATCAAAGAAACGTTCCATAGTGGAGGGTTCCTTAACCCAATTCCTCAAGAGGTCAATGTCCTTATAGAAGAATGCATCGAAGAAGGTCTCTCCGATACTGAAGAAGAATGGAAATGTTATCTCAATGACTCAGGATACATATCTCAAGAAGAACCATATCCTCCTTCAGAGAAATCCAAAGGCAAAGAAACTCCGCCTGTTCCTGCAGAAATCTGGGACACCTTGGGACAACCAAGTGGAAAATATGATTATATGGTGAAATATACTGCACCTGAAAGTTCAAAGATTTCAATTGAAGACATCCAACCGACTGGATGGGGAGATTCCTTTGAATATAATAGTCAACCAGAAAAGGCTTATCAGCCCTGTCAATTTTCTCAGCAGCCTGAAATTCCTGACTTCAATGCATCTGCCAAGATTTATAATCCCGAAGATGGTTATTATCACATAAATGCCATTTTTGAAGATGAAGGGGAAGATGGCCCCGCAGTTGACTCGGAAAGTGTCTCTGACAATGAGTCTCTTCATCCTGAAGATTGGGAAATACATCCTGAAAATTCTGAAGATTGTGACTCATCATATGCTCTTCAAGAAGTAGAAGAAGACCGTTTCAACTCTACAAAGAACAAGGTTGACAAACCAAGACCTTCAAATCCTGCTCGACCAGCGGTCAATGTCAATACTGAAGATAATTCTGAGGAGAATTTTCCTGAATACATAATACACAGAGGAGTTCGTTGCTACTGGAAAGCTGTCGACGTTCCGAGTGTTGTTCGCCGCTCAAAGTAATCACCTCGCTGTTATTTTGACCTCCTGCCTGGCCCAAAGCAGAGAGATGTTTTATAGGGCTTTGCTTTTAAATGTTCCGCCCAAATAACTTTATGTATAGGGCTTTGTTTTAAAAGTTTCCCTCTTTGTCCTGCCCAAGACAAATGAGTTTGTGTTTAGGGCTTTGTTTCAAAAATGAATCATAAATAAAGTGTCATTTTGAATTCCCTACATTATATGTTTTATTTTTTGCTTTTTTCTGGAAATGGTAATCCTAAAAAACCAAAAAAAAAGAAAAAAAACTTTTCAAAAAAAATCTGCATACACTCTTGCATTCATAAATTTTCTGAAATAAATATAAATCACATGTGCAGATTAACTATTAATAAACCCATTGAATGCAATAACCCTATGCCCTCTCCCAACTTTGAGTTTCCTGTGTTCGAAGCCGAAGAAGAGGAGATTCCGGACGAGATCTCTCGATTACTTAAGCACGAGGAAAGAACCATTCTGCCTCACAAAGAGCCTCTAGAAAAGATCAACTTGGGTTCTGAAGAAGACAAAAAAGAAGTGACCATTGGATCGCTGCTTGATGCTGATATCAAGAGTAAGTTGACAGACCTTCTCAAAGAATATGTTGACGTGTTTGCCTGGTCCTACCAAGACATGTCTGGGTTGGATACCAATATTGTTCAGCATTACTTGCCATTGAAGCCAGAATGTCCGCCAGTTAAGCAGAAATTGCGAAGGACTCACCCTGATATGGCTAACATGATCAAAGTGGAAGTTCAAAAGCAACTCGACGCAGGTTTTCTTGTCACCTCTGAGTATCCTCAATGGTTGGCCAACATAGTGCCAGTTCTGAAGAAAGATGGAAAAGTCAGAATGTGTGTTGACTACCGTGACTTGAACAAGGCCAGTCCAAAAGATGACTTTCCATTACCACATATTGTCGCGGGCGAAAAACCGTTTTGTTCCTCTTTTTTGTGGGATGAGACACCTGATGCCTTCTTTGGGCTCGAGTGCTCATAAAAATGATTTTTCTTTTATTTCGACCAAACTTTTTATTATTTCCAAAGGAGGAAAAGGAAAAAAGCTGCAATAACCTAAAAGTGGGGGGAGATCTTGGGTAAGAGGGTTGGTTATACGAAGGGAAGGTATTAGCACCCAACGTATCTGTAGTACTCTACAGGGTTCTTTATTGTTTTTTATTCCATGTTACGGTGGAGGTTCTGTTGTGAAATTGGTGGGACCTAAGGTGTTTGTTTGATTATGCTCGCAAAGATCATCGCGATCCTCTGCATACATATCCCTTAGAGGGAATCAGAGCATCTGTAGCTCGGGGTCTACGGGTGCTAAGGTTTGAATGGTTTTTTTTTGTTTTGTTTTGCTCGCCAAGGATCGACCTTGTGCCTACGTATTCTCAAAGGGATGTTGAGAAAGTCAGAGCAATCGTAGTTCCCACTTATGCTAGTGGAAGCAAAGGAAAATAGACAAATGTCGTCTAAATGCTAGATGTATCTAATCTATATCATCACATACATCTGTTTGATTTGTTTGAAAATCTTTTCATTATAAGCCCGGGGCCATGCCACTTAGGGTGCTTAGAATGATAAAGATGTTTTTGTGTTTAACCAGCCTTGTGGCAAAAACTTTCAATGAAGTCAGCCTTGTGACAAAAAGTTTTGATTAATCAGCCAGCCTTGTGGCAAAAGTTTCAATGAAGTCAGCCTTGTGACAAAAACTTTGATTAATCATCCAGTACGGTGGTAAAACAGTTTGATTGATTAGCCAGACTTGTGGCAAAAAGTTTGATTGATTAGCCAGACTTGTGGCAAAAAAGTTTGATTGATTGATTGTTTGTGATGATATATAAGAGATACTCCTAGCATAGAGATGAAAAATGTCTAATCTCCTAGGGTATTTGGTTTTGGATATTTGGGGATGCTTATAAGAAGCCCGTGGGTCCTTGTACGAAGCCCAAGAGGAGGCTATCCGAGGGTCCTTGCATTGTAAGCCCAAGAGGAGGCTATGGGAGGGACAATCCAGGGTCCTTGCATTGTAAGCCCAAGAGGAGGCTATGGGAGGGTCACTCGTTTTTACAAAGCCCAAGGGGAGGCATGGTATAGTTGGTCTGAGCTCTTAGAGCGATTTCACCGGGAAACCATACTCTATGTCCTAACCTAAACTAGTGGAGATTCTTTGCACGAAGCCCAATAGGAGGCTATGGGGAACCTAGTGTTGTACTAAGTTGAAAAAGCACACATATCACACATATGAACAAACATGAACAAGTATGAACAAGTACATGAACAAATATGAACAATTATATATATGACAAAGTGTGTGTATATAATGGAGTTTATGAAGGAAATATACCTGTAAGCATGATCCATTTGTATACACAGGGCTCGGGACTCACACTCGGGGAGAAGTCCACTTGAGTTTATTCAAAGCTATGTAAACAGGTATTTAAAAGGGCTTGGGACTTATACCTACATGGAGGCCCATGATATTTTTTGGGAAGATTTAAAGAAACCTTCATTTTTGGTTTGTTATTCAAAGTTAAAAAACAGATTGAGATATGTACAAAAGGTGTATGTACAAAAAGGCGTACAATGAAATACCTAATTTCATGTACTGGAATGGGTATGTACGAAAGGGCTCGGGACTTATACCTACATGGAGGCCCATGGTATATTACAAAACATGGTCGATTGTTTATTTACAGACGCGTTGTTTGAAAAAACTGTTTGAAAGTTTTTTGTTTTTGAAAGAGTTTTTTGTATAAAGAAAAACTTGTATAAAAGGAAAAAAAGGAGTGGGTCTTATACTCTCTAATATTCGAGAGGCCCCACTGTTTTGAAAAACAATGAGTTGCATGGTTTGAAAGTGAATTGATTACTGTTGTGAAAACAGTTGATTGAGTTTTAGGCTTACCTCGAAGAATGAGAAAATTGGATTTCTGAGTTTGAGGTGTTACTGTGATCTTCAAGTGATGTGCTTGGAATAAATTAGGATCTAAACAAATGTTAAGCATCCACACCAGCAGAAAAGAACGTCGAATAAGCTCACAGCTTTCAGCAATTCCATGATCATCCAGTAATTGTTTATGGAGTTCTACAGCAAATGGAAGACCAAACAAACAGAGAACAACAGAGAAATAATCTCGAAGTCTCGGATGAAGTTAGAAAATTCAAGCAATGTGCAATGGTAATCAAATAATATTAATCTAATAAAGATATTTTTTTGTGATTTTTGGATGAAGTTAAGTTAATTAATAATGCTAATTAAACAAATAATTAAACTTAACAAGAAAAAAAAAATAATTCTTTTTATATCTAAAATTAGAATATACAAATATAAACCTAAATATAAAAAAGAAAATATTTTTTTGGAGTTTTTTAATATGGATTAGAAAATTAAATTAAATCCTATATTAAATAAAAAAACACTAAATCATTTCCTATGAAAGTATTTTAAATAAATTAAAGGAGAATTAAAGAAATAGTAATGGGCCAGGAGGTGTAAATCCAGATGAGAGGTGTGCAAAAAAAAATGGAGTTAAAATGATAAGTTTTGATCATTAAAAGAAATAAGAAAATAAGAAAAAAAAAACAAAAGAAAATAAAAAGTGAAAAACACTATTCATCATCTTCCAACCCGTATTCCCTTTTTGGTGATTTTTTTCCACTTTCAAACCTTCATAAATTCCTCATTTTTTCATCAAATCAGGCGTTCCAATATACCGTTTCGAAGGGAATTTCATGAGGAATCCAAATATGTATGTAGAATTCATTTATTTCAAGTGTAGCTCACGGAAATAAGCAAAAAACAGAAGAGAAAAATGAAAACTTACCTCAAAGTGTGAAAATGTGATTTTGCTTGGAGCACTTCCATAAGTGTTTGGATGATTTCTACAGCTTCTATGACCTCCCAGGAGTGTGTTGATGTGCTTAGATTTCTTGGAATCCTTCTAGAATTCTCTATCCAAATCAACTCATAATATGAAAAAGTGAGATATGGAGATGTTGATGGAAGTGTTCCAGAAGTTGTTTTATGGTTTGGATCACTTCTATGGGATGTATGGAAGATGTTTGAAGTGCTAGTTTGGAAGATGCACGAGTAGATTGAGAGTTGGAGGTTTAAGGCTCAATTTGTGCACTTATGGAGTTTTTGTGATGAAACTGACTTTTGGCTAGTTTTGTGATGGTTTAATGGTTCAAACAACTTCAAAATAATGTTTAGAGAATGCTTGGATGACACCAATAGTTAGAACTTTTAAGATTTGAAAGTTGAAGTTCTAACTTCTTTGTAAAATGGAAAGAACTTGCAAATAAGTAAGAAGTGAGAAAGCAAGTTTTTCAATGCTTTGGTGTGAGTTTTAAGTGAAATAGAAACCTCTATTTATAGGCAATGAGTTCTGAATTGAAGGGCAAGCAAGTGGCTTGGATGGTTTGCAACTTGGCTTAAGAGGTAAGATAGCATCTTTTGTCATAAATGCAAAAATGGAATATTCTTCTTTGCTAATGATTGAATATCCAAGATTTTATCTTCTCAAATCCATGACTCATCAGAACATGTGAGTTATATTTATGCATTTTGTGAGGTCATGGCTTCTAGAAGAAAGCAAGCAAAAAGAATGACTTGTAAATTTGCATGCATGACTCGAAAATTATGGTCATGGAGCCATATGTTTACCTCTTGAAACCATATCAAACTTTGATGAAATTTTGATTTCTTGGATGTTTTGGAAAGCCCATGTTACACACTTCAAAAGCCTAGTTGAAAGTTTCTTCAAGACCCTTAAGGAAATGGGTGAAAAAGATCCATGAACTTTGAGAAAAATGAAGTTTCAAGTGAAATTTTCCAAAGATGCCAACTTTGAAGCTCCATATCTCTTAAATGGTTGATCTTATGGAAAAAAATTATATGTGTCAAAGTTGTTTATTGGATCAAAATCTACAACTTTCATGTTGGAAGTTTTTTTCAGTTTGTAGGTGAAATTTTGAGAAATTCCCTTCCAAAGTTTGGAAAAAACCATGAAAAACACTTAGAAATTTTTCTAAGTATGGAAAGTCAAACTTTTGACTTTTTGATTCTTGATTGATTTTCTTGATTTTTCTTGATCAAATGACTTTATATATCATATATTGATAATTCAAAACTTCAAAAGTCATGGTTGACCAAAATTCCTCAAAAGTCAATGGTGTTCTTGTATAGTTGACTTTTTCAGTCGAATCGCGTTTCTGGAGATTTCAAATGGAACAGGCTACCCTCACCAAATGAATGGTATGAATGAATCACATTGAAGCATTAGAGGATATTGAGCCATGGTTTGAGTTGTGGCACCATGTCCTGATTAAAAAGTCAGTTGTTCAGTGAATTAGGTCAAAAACCCTAATTGTCGACCTGATGAACTTGATGTCTGTGGATCTTGAATTGAGACACAATCTTCATTGGATATTGTCATAGGGATTATTTGAAGATGATTGAAACCTTTGATTGACTTCCTGGGGGTTTTTAGGGTTTCCCAAATGTGATCCCTGATTTCAGTCCCTGATAGTTCAAAACCCTGATCTGAGGATTTGTCTGATCAATCTTTGTGTAGGAGATGTTATGAGCCAATGGATTAGGCTAAAATGGTGTACTTGGGATGTGAGGTCATGTCCCCAAGTCATTAGGTCAAATTCTGAGCAGAAGTCAGGAGTATGCTATCTTCAGTCAAAACCCTAGTTTGGTCGATTCAAAGCTGTTGAGCTTGTTGAAATGAATCTCTGAGGACCAAATGTTGATTGTTGATGAAGATGATTCATTTGAGATGAAGGGAGAACAAAACCCTAATTGATTGTTGCTTGTACTGATGAGTGATTTCTTGATTAAATCCCTGCTGAGTCACAAGTAGCAAACACAAGCTATGCAATTTGTTAGAGATGCAAATGATGCATATGCAAATGACATGTGGTGGTATCTTAGGTCAAAAATTGGGGTATGACAGATGCCCCTATTTAAGTTTCTTCAACCTGAGACATGAAGATTGAAAATCTTCGTTTTGATAGGGTGGAAGAGACTTAAATATCAGAAGACGCGAATTTTGGACCTAAGATACCAAAATTGCGAATGATGCAAGGATGTCTTTACCGAGGGGATATCAAGAACTGACTCCACTGGGGAAAAGAGATTGGGAAGGATGTCTCAATCCGTTTTAGGAAGAGAATCCGTTTTTCGGGAAAGCAAGTGTATGCTTCACCGGGGTATGATAGCTTTGTAAGAAAAGCTTACCTATCAACATTATCGACTATCAGCATGGGGATAGACTTGTTTAATAATGCGAAGGTGAAAGGTATGAAACTGTGTTACCGACTATCAGCATGGTGATAGACTTGACAAGGTAAAAAGAGTTTCAAAGTTTTGGTTAATATTACCGACTATCAGCCTCGTGATAGACATGTTAAATAATATAACCAGAACAAAAGGATTACCGACTACCAGCCTCGTGATAGTGGTTTTGAAGACATGATCAATTATCAGCCAAGTGATAAAATGATTCTGGAGACTTAGCTAGGGGAATTACTGGTTATTCAGCCTTGTGAACAGTAATAAGACCCTGATTTGTCAAATGGTCTTCATGATTGATTTACTTGAGAGGAAAAGTCTTTTGGAAGAGACATAAGCTGCTCGGACGATGAGGCTATTGCTTATTGTCTGTTTTTTTTTTTACGACTCTATCGGAATTTGAATCTCTGGTAAAGACAAAGTTCTAACCAAGAATGAATTGGAAAGAGACAGTCAAACAAGACTTTGTACCCATGAGGAATGAACTCGAATGGGGATTTTCTCCTTTGTTTTGGAGAGGAGAAACTGAAGCAACCTTCTTCCACGAGGAATGATCTCAGTGGGGAATTGGAGAAAGAAAGGATGTTATTTCTGTTTATGGGTGACAATCTACTGGAGAGATGACACGCCCATACTTGTTTCTTTTTTCTTTTCTTTCTTCTTTTTTCTTTCTCTTCCTTTTTTCTTTTTTTTTTTTGGGATAGATATATCCTAAACAAGTGATTTTGAGGCAAACATTGAAAAATGCAAGAATGCATAAATGACGCAAATATGTATGAATGATGAATGTCATGAATGTAGCATGCATACTGACAATACTGACAGACAAAGAAGTGTATACTGGAGAAGGACCAACGTCGCAATACAACCAGATACTCGGCAAATGTTCTTCAACACGGTGTAGATAACACAGGTGATGAATGGTGTTGCATGTTTTAAACTTCTCTGGGGAAGATAAGCATCTCTTCTCATTGAGACGGAAGAATCTTTTCACTGGAGATGGAAAATCTTCGTCACTGGGGATAGAAGACCTTCTTCACTGGGGATAGAAGAGCTTCTTCACTGGGGATAGAAGAGCTTCTTTACCTCGAGGGATAATTGCTTCAAGAATTCTTTTCTGGGACAAGAATACCGTTGTTTCAACAATTTTCAGGGAGAACCCTTTTGTTCATCCTATGGAGACGACTGCCGATGTTCCTTCCGTTGTTCACAACTCAAAGGAAAATTTCGCTTTTATTTTGAAAAGAAAAGTGAAGTAAATTCATTTAAAACTTATTTTTTTTGCTTTTTTTTTTTCAAAAGTGAATAACACAATTAAAGCGTCATTTTGCAAGCTGAAAGAAATTAAAGATTGCAAACAAATGGGCACAAGGCTCAAATTTATTTAATAGGATGGTAATCAGCTAAAGGCGTGATTCCATGGAGTATTTACAAAAGTTGGAAATGGTAATTATGCGGAAAAGGCTACATTGAAAGCAATAACCACTACTCCCCCCAACAACTTTGAGTTCCAACTGTGCTTGTCGCTTCAGATTGGCGATGATTTGATTGAAGATCCTTTGATGAAGTACAGACTCTTCAGGTGACGAAGTACAGACTGATGCAGTTACTTTGTCATAAATCCCTAATTTTTGCCTAGATTGCCCTTTCAGGTTTTCAATCTACCAGGATGGATTTTTTCTGTTTTTTGTCTCTAATTTTTGCCTGGACCGCCCTTTCAGGTTTTCAGTCCACCGAGACGCTCATTTTTGCCTAAGTCGCCCTTTGCGGGTTTTCAACTTACCGAGCTGTTCTTTTGTTCTTTTTAGACAAAGTATTTCTTGACTGCATCAGCATTCACAGGATGTGGGAGTTCATCACCATCCATGGTTGCAAGAATCATGGCGCCGCCAGAAAATGTTCTTTTGACAACATACGGGCCTTCGTAATTAGGAGACCATTTGCCCCTAGAATCTGGTTGAAAAGACAAGATCTTTTTAAGCACGAGGTCACCTTCTCGAAATTCACGAGGTCGAACCTTTTTGTTGAAGGCTTGTTTCATCCTTGCTTGGTATAACTGTCCATGGCATAGAGCAGTCATACGTTTTTCTTCGATTAAGTTCAACTGATCGTATCTGTTTTGACACCATTCAGCCTCTGATAACTTAGTCTCCATAAGGACTCTCATTGATGGGATTTCCACTTCTACGGGGAGCACAGCTTCCATGCCGTATACTAGAGAAAAGGGAGTTGCCCCTGTTGAAGTACGCACTGAAGTACGGTACCCATGTAAAGCAAATGGCAGCATTTCATGCCAGTCTTTGTAAGTGACGACCATTTTCTGGACAATCTTCTTAATGTTCTTGTTGGCGGCTTCGACGGCGCCGTTCATTTTTGGTCTGTAAGGAGAAGAGTTATGATGCTCAATCTTGAATTCCTCACATAATTCTTTCATCATCTTGTTGTTCAAGTTTGAACCATTGTCAGTAATGATCTTGCTGGGAATACCATATCGGCAAATGATGTTATTCTTGATAAACCTCACAACCACTTGTCTTGTAACATTGGCGTAAGATGCTGCTTCAACCCATTTGGTGAAGTAATCAATTGCTACCAAGATGAAACGATGACCGTTTGAAGCTTTCGGTTCGATCATTCCAATCATGTCGATCCCCCACATGGAAAAAGGCCACGGAGATGAGAGAACGTTGAGTAGAGTCGGTGGCACATGGATCTTATCTGCGTAGATCTGGCACTTGTGACATCTCTTCGCGTGTTTATAACAATCCGATTCCATTGTCAACCAATAGTAACCTTCTCTTAAGATCTTTTTGGACATTGCATGCCCGTTTGAATGAGTTCCAAAGGACCCTTCATGCACTTCATGCATTAACATGTCTGCTTCGTGTCTGTCCACGCATCTGAGCAAAACCATGTCGAAGTTTCTTTTGTATAGCACATCTCCGTTCAGGAAGAAACTGCCAGAGAGTCTCCTTAGAGTTTTCTTATCTTTGTTTGATGCCCCAAGTGGGTACTCTTGAGTTTGAAGGAAGCGTTTGATGTCGTGAAACCACGGTTTATCATCGATGACTGCTTCAGTTGCAAATACATAGGCGGGCCTTTCAAGGCGCGTGATTCTGACTGTAGGCATATCATTCCAATGATTGACTTTGAACATGGAAGATAGAGTAGCCAAGGCGTCTGCCATTCGATTCTGATCTCGAGGTATATGATGCAATTCAACTTTGTTGAAGAAAGTCAACAGACGTCTTGCATAATCTCTGTAAGGAATCAAACCAGGGTGGTAAGTTTCCCATTTGTCTTTGATTTGGTTGATCACGAGGGCTGAATCTCCATATATGTCGAGGATCTTGATCCTTAAGTCAATGGCTTCTTCGAGACCCATGATACAAGCTTCATATTCTGCGATGTTGTTGGTGCAATCAAATAGCAGTCTGGCAGAGAACGGGATATGAGTACCCTTGGGAGTGATGATGATTGCCCCAATTCCGTTGCCAAAAGCGTTTACTGCTCCATCAAAAATTAGGCCCCATCTTGATCCAGGGTCAGGACCTTCTTCAGGTAATGGTTCGTCACAATCTTTCATCTTCAAGTACAAGACATCTTCATCAGGAAAGTCAAACTTGAGAGATTGATATTCATTAATTGGTTGATGCGCCAAGTGATCGGCGAGAATGCTTCCTTTGACCGCTTTTTGAGCATGGTATTCAATGTCATATTCGGATAACAGCATTTGCCATCGGGCAATCCTTCCTGTTAAGGCAGGCTTTTCAAAGACATACTTGATCGGATCCGTTTTGGAGATTAACCAAGTAGTATTGTTGATCATGTACTGGCGGAGACGTTTTGAAGCCCAAGCCAAAGCACAACATGTTTTTTCGAGCATGGAGTAACGAGACTCACAATCTGTGAATTTCTTACTCAAGTAATAGATGGCATGTTCCTTCTTACCGGTTTCATCTTGCTGTCCAAGCATACAACCCATGGATTCTTCCAACACAGTAAGGTACATGATTAATGGTCTTCCTTCAACTGGAGGAATCAATATTGGTGGTTCTAACAGGTACTCTTTGATACTGTCGAACGCTTTCTGGCAATCTTCAGTCCATACAACCCCTTGATCTTTGCGGAGAAGCTTGAAAATTGGCCCACATGTAGCAGTCATTTGAGAGATAAATCTGGAGATGTAGTTCAATCGTCCGAGAAATCCTCTTACTTGCTTTTCAGTCTTTGGTGCAGGCATCTCTTGAATAGCTCTGACTTTGTCGGGATCTACTTCAATACCTCTTTGGCTGACAATGAAACCCAAGAGTTTTCCAGATCTAACCCCAAAAGTACATTTGTTAGGATTCAAGCGAAGCTGATATTTCCTTAGTCGTTGAAACAACTTCAAAAGGTATTCAATATGTTCTTCTTCTGTGCTGGACTTGGCTATCATGTCGTCCACATAAACTTCAATTTCTTTATGCATCATGTCATGGAAGAGAGTAGTCATTGCCCTTTGGTAAGTTGCACCTGCATTCTTTAATCCAAACGGCATCACTTTGTAGCAAAAGGTACCCCATGGGGTGATGAAAGATGTCTTCTCCATGTCTTCAGGAGCCATCTTGATCTGATTATAACCGGAGAACCCGTCCATGAAGGAAAAGACGTTGAACTTAGCGGTGTTATCAACCAGCATGTCGATATGAGGTAATGGAAAGTCATCTTTTGGACTGGCCTTGTTCAAGTCACGGTAACACACATTCTGACTTTGCCATCTTTCTTCGGAACTGGCACTATGTTAGCCAACCATTGAGGATACTCAGAGGTGACAAGAAAACCTGCGTCGAGCTGTTTTTGAACTTCCACTTTGATCTTGTTAGCCATATCAGGGTGAGTCCTTCGCAATTTCTGCTTAACTGGCGGACATTCTGGCTTCAATGGCAAGTAATGCTGAACAATATTGGTATCCAACCCAGGCATGTCTTGGTAGGACCAGGCAAACACGTCAACATATTCTTTGAGAAGGTCTGTCAACTTACTCTTGATATCAGCATCAAGCAGCGATCCAATGGTCACTTCTTTTTTGTCTTCTTCAGAACCCAAGTTGATCTTTTCTAGAGGCTCTTTGTGAGGCAGAATGGCTCTTTCCTCGTGCTTAAGTAATCGAGAGATCTCGTCCGGGATCTCCTCTTCTTCCTCTTCTTCAGCTTCGAACACAGGAAACTCAAAGTTGGGAGAGGGCATAGGGTTATTGCATTCAATGGGTTTATCAATAGTAAATCTGCACATGTGATTTATATCTATTTCAGAAAATTTATGAATGCAGGAGTGTATGCAGATTTTTTTTGGAAAAGTTTTTTTTTTTGTTTTTTAGGATTACCATTTCCAGAAAAAAGCAAAAAAATAAAACACATAGTGTTGGGAATTCAAAATGACGCTTTATTTATGATTCATTTTTGAAACAAAGCCCTAAACACAAACTCATTTGTCTTGGGCAGGACAAAGAGGGAAACTTTTAAAACAAAGCCCTATACACAAAGTTATTTGGGCGGAACATTTAAAAGCAAAGCCCTATAAAACATCTCTCTGCTTTGGGCAAGGCAGGAGGTCAAAATAACAGCGAGGTGATTACTTTGAGCGGCGAACAACATTCGTAACGTCGACAGCCTTCCAGTAGCAACGAACTCCTCTTTGTATTATGTATTCAGGAAAATTCTCCTCAGAATTATCTTCAGTATTGACATTGACCGCTGGTCGAGCAGGGTTTGAAGGTCCTGGTTTGTCACCCTTGTTCTTTGTAGAGTTGAAACGGTCTTCTTCTACTTCTTGAAGAGCATAAGACGAGTCACAATCTTCAGAATTTTCAGGATGTATTTCCCAGTCTTCGGGATGAAGAGACTCATTGTCAGCGACACTTTCTGAGTCAGTTGCGGGACCATCTTCCCCTTCATCTTCAAAAATGGCATTTATGTGATAGTAACCATCTTCAGGATTATAAACCTTGGCAGATGCATTGAAGCTGAAATCTTCAGTAATTTCAGGCTGCTGAGAAAATTGACAGGGCTGATAGGCCTCTTCTGGTTGACTATCATATTCAAAGGAATCTCCCCATCCAGTTGGTTGGATATCCTCAATCGCAATCTTGTAACTTTCAGGTGCAGTATATTTCACCATATAATCAAATTTTCCACTTGGTTGTCCTAAGGTATCCCAAATTTCTGCAGGAATAGGCTCAGTTTCTTTGCCTTTGGATTTCTGTGACGGAGGATATGGTTCTTCCTGAGATATGTATCCTGAGTCATTGAGATAACATTTCCATTCTTCTTCAGTATCGGGTAAACCTTCTTCGATGCATTCTTCGATAAGGACATTAACCTCTTGAGGAATTGGGTTAAGGAATCCTCCACTAATGAATGTTTCTTTGATCGGACGAAGGGTTTCATCCTTCTTGGTGCAGTTTAAAAATGTTGGTGAACATCCGAGACCTGCTCTGGTTTCATTCTTGGTAGGGATCACAACTTGCCCCCAGCCAGTGGTAGTTCCATCCTTTACTACTTTCACTGCCTCTTTGTAAGAAGAGATCGATGCTTTCTTCTTGGAAGATCCGTCTTCTAAAGAGAGACCTTGGAACTGAGTTCCTTCCACATCATCAGCACCAATGAAAGAGAAATTGGATAAATGGCTCACCATCAAGGCTTGTTCTCCACTTATCGTTACCAATTTTCCATTTGTTACAAATTTTAACTTTTGATGGAGCGTAGAAGTTACTGCCCCTGCTTCATGGATCCATGGTCGTCCTAACAGACAGCTATAAGCAGCTTGAATGTCCATGACCTGGAAAGTGATTTGAAATGTATGTGGACCAATTGTCATGGGAAGGTTGACTTCACCAATAACAGATTTTCGCGATCCATCAAATGCTTTGACTACTACACCACTGAATTTCATAGGCATTCCTTAGTAAGACAAGCGAGCAAGAGTCGTCTTTGGCATCACATTCAAGGAAGATCCGGTGTCTACCAACACATTAGACAAAGAATCTGACTGACAATTCATAGAAATGTGCAAAGCAAGATTGTGATTTTTACCCTCCTCGGGGAGTTCTTCATCACAGAAGCTTAATTGTTGCAAGCTGTTATGTTGGCTATTATCCCATCAAAGTGATCAACAGTCACATCATGATCTACAAAAGCTTGATCTAAGACCTTCATCAGGGCTTCCCTGTGGGCTTCTGAATTCAACAGCAATGAAAGTATTGAGATTTTTGAAGGAGTCTGCATAAGCTGATCCACAATCTTATATTCACTTCTTTTGATAAGCTTCAAAATTTCATCAAAATCAGGATTGACATTGGTTCCACTGGATTGACCAACATCAGCGTTTGTATTACTGACAGGAGTTTCCTCAGGATTCCCCACTGGTGTATTGACAGGATTTTGTCCAGTTGCAGGAGTAACAGGCTGCTTTGAAGGTAGTGGAGTATACACACGTCCACTTCTTGTTACTCGACTCACATCAGCGATGTTTACGACAGATGAGAGAGTTGGTAAAGGAACTTCTTGTCCATCCTTTATCATTGTTGCATTGTAGTTGTATGGAACTGCCTTGTCAGAGTCATAAGGACAGGTCCAGGTAGACAAATGATCAAAGGAGCAATAGGAACCTTCGGCTTGTTGTAAGTAACTTCCATGCGCTCAGGCATGTTGAAATGAGGAACGACGATGTTAACTGTAGGCATTTCCGAGTTGATATCTGAGACTAAAAGCTCATGCGGATAACATCCTATCATGTTAACTTCATTTTCATCCCTATTTCTGTAGATCTCAATAGTACCATTATCTAGCAAAACTTGGAGATCTCTTCTCACAATCGAACACCCGTGAGGATCCACACAACATATTCTACAGGAACCGTATTGATGTTGGCGAAAATTCTGCCCCCGACAAAGAGTGGCGTGCATTTGTACCAAATCTGCTCTTGAGAAGTTGATATTATAGACTCGGTATTGGCCAGGACATCCATATACCATGTTTACAACATGCCCTCCATGATTGGGCAGCGGATTTGCTTGCACATTAGGATTCAAATTTCTGAAAGAGAGGAGATTAGATCTAACCAACCTCTGAACTTCATATTTCAAAGCTATGCAATGCTCAAGATCATGGCCAGGTGCCCCTTGATGATAAGGGCATGAGACCTCTGCTTTGTACCACCATGGGAGTCTCTCAGGTACTGGTGGTGGTGCTTTAGTTTGAATAAGGCCTCTTTCAATCAATGCAGGGTACAATTCTGTATAGGTCATCGGAATCGGATCGAACTGTGGAGCTCTTTGTACTCGATTCTGATTATTGTTTAACTGTTGAGCCTGTTGTCGAGGCTGTTGTTGTTGAAACTGAGGAGTGAATCCTGGATTCAGTGTTGTGTTAACGACTGGTGTGATAGAAGCAACCTGTCGCTGACGATTGACATTTCCTCTTGGCCTCCCTTGGGATACCATGTCAACACTTTGTTCTTTCTTCTTTGGGAAACCACTTCCGAACTTTTTGGTTCCACTTGAAGATCCACCTTCTTTAGTCAAACGTCCTGTTCGGACTCCTTCTTCTAAACGCATACCCATGTTTACCATTTCGGTGAAATCACTTGGAGCACTAGCAATCATGCGTTCATAATAAAACGGACTGAGAGTATTCAAGAAGATCTTTGTCATCTCTTTCTCTTTTAATGGTGGATTAATCTGAGCAGCGGTTTCTCTCCATCGTTGGGCATACTCTTTGAAAGCTTCATGATCTTTCTGAGCCATGGACCGAAGCTGATCTCTGTCTGGAGCCATATCCGAGTTATACTTGTATTGTCGGACAAAGGCCTCACCTAGGTCATTGAAAGTCCGAATATTAGTGCTATCCAAGCCTGTATACCACTTCAGTGCGGCACCAGTCAAACTGTCTTGAGTGTACTCCGCATGAGTGTGGTTCTCCGCATGACAACTATCCAAGTCTTCACCTGGATCGTTTCTGCACCACGTCCTAATAAGGCCAAGATGGGTTGGGGTTCTACGGTCTCTCAGCTTCTACAGTTCAATGCGGCAATAATGTCTTCGCTACGAAAGCATGCTAAACATATATTACCAACAAGGAACCTCCACTGAGCGGAAGGATTCTCAAGTGCGCCTGCACATGACTATACCCTCCACCTAATTTCTTATGTGTACTTAATCCGGGTTAGGATTTGTCCATAATGTATCACTTGTAACAGAACCACACAAGTAACAGAACCAAAGAATCACACATGTAACAAAAAATAAAAACAATAATTAGAAATAACCCTTCCTTTGGAAACAATAAAAAGATGGTCCCCAGTGAAGTCGCCATTTTTCTGTCGCGGGCGAAAAACCGTTTTGTTCCTCTTTTTTGTGGGATGAGACACCTGATGCCTTCTTTGGGCTCGAGTGCTCATAAAAATGATTTTTCTTTTATTTCGACCAAACTTTTTATTATTTCCAAAGGAGGAAAAGGAAAAAAGCTGCAATAACCTAAAAGTGGGGGGAGATCTTGGGTAAGAGGGTTGGTTATACGAAGGGAAGGTATTAGCACCCAACGTATCTGTAGTACTCTACAGTGTTCTTTATTGTTTTTTATTCCATGTTACGGTGGAGGTTCTGTTGTGAAATTGGTGGGACCTAAGGTGTTTGTTTGATTATGCTCGCAAAGATCATCGCGATCCTCTGCATACATATCCCTTAGAGGGAATCAGAGCATCTGTAGCTCGGGGTCTACGGGTGCTAAGGTTTGAATGGTTTTTTTTTGTTTTGTTTTGCTCGCCAAGGATCAACCTTGTGCCTACGTATTCTCAAAGGGATGTTGAGAAAGTCAGAGCAATCGTAGTTCCCACTTATGCTAGTGGAAGCAAAGGAAAATAGACAAATGTCGTCTAAATGCTAGATGTATCTAATCTATATCATCACATACATCTGTTTGATTTGTTTGAAAATCTTTTCATTATAAGCCCGGGGCCATGCCACTTAGGGTGCTTAGAATGATAAAGATGTTTTTGTGTTTAACCAGCCTTGTGGCAAAAACTTTCAATGAAGTCAGCCTTGTGACAAAAAGTTTTGATTAATCAGCCAGCCTTGTGGCAAAAGTTTCAATGAAGTCAGCCTTGTGACAAAAACTTTGATTAATCATCCAGTACGGTGGTAAAACAGTTTGATTGATTAGCCAGACTTGTGGCAAAAAGTTTGATTGATTAGCCAGACTTGTGGCAAAAAAGTTTGATTGATTGATTGTTTGTGATGATATATAAGAGATACTCCTAGCATAGAGATGAAAAATGTCTAATCTCCTAGGGTATTTGGTTTTGGATATTGGGGGATGCTTATAAGAAGCCCGTGGGTCCTTGTACGAAGCCCAAGAGGAGGCTATCCGAGGGTCCTTGCATTGTAAGCCCAAGAGGAGGCTATGGGAGGGACAATCCAGGGTCCTTGCATTGTAAGCCCAAGAGGAGGCTATGGGAGGGTCACTCGTTTGTAC
The DNA here is from genome assembly GCF_029867415.1 of Vicia villosa. Classification (NCBI taxonomy): domain Eukaryota; kingdom Viridiplantae; phylum Streptophyta; class Magnoliopsida; order Fabales; family Fabaceae; genus Vicia; species Vicia villosa. Next base: position 197,987,429 of record NC_081180.1, read on the forward strand.
AAAGCCCAAGGGGAGGCATGGTATAGTTGGTCTGAGCTCTTAGAGCGATTTCACCGGGAAACCATACTCTATGTCCTAACCTAAACTAGTGGAGATTCTTTGCACGAAGCCCAATAGGAGGCTATGGGGAACCTAGTGTTGTACTAAGTTGAAAAAGCACACATATCACACATATGAACAAACATGAACAAGTATGAACAAGTACATGAACAAATATGAACAATTATATATATGACAAAGTGTGTGTATATAATGGAGTTTATGAAGGAAATATACCTGTAAGCATGATCCATTTGTATACACAGGGCTCGGGACTCACACTCGGGGAGAAGTCCACTTGAGTTTATTCAAAGCTATGTAAACAGGTATTTAAAAGGGCTTGGGACTTATACCTACATGGAGGCCCATGATATTTTTTGGGAAGATTTAAAGAAACCTTCATTTTTGGTTTGTTATTCAAAGTTAAAAAACAGATTGAGATATGTACAAAAGGTGTATGTACAAAAAGGCGTACAATGAAATACCTAATTTCATGTACTGGAATGGGTATGTACGAAAGGGCTCGGGACTTATACCTACATGGAGGCCCATGGTATATTACAAAACATGGTCGATTGTTTATTTACAGACGCGTTGTTTGAAAAAACTGTTTGAAAGTTTTTTGTTTTTGAAAGAGTTTTTTGTATAAAGAAAAACTTGTATAAAAGGAAAAAAAGGAGTGGGTCTTATACTCTCTAATATTCGAGAGGCCCCACTGTTTTGAAAAACAATGAGTTGCATGGTTTGAAAGTGAATTGATTACTGTTGTGAAAACAGTTGATTGAGTTTTAGGCTTACCTCGAAGAATGAGAAAATTGGATTTCTGAGTTTGAGGTGTTACTGTGATCTTCAAGTGATGTGCTTGGAATAAATTAGGATCTAAACAAATGTTAAGCATCCACACCAGCAGAAAAGAACGTCGAATAAGCTCACAGCTTTCAGCAATTCCATGATCATCCAGTAATTGTTTATGGAGTTCTACAGCAAATGGAAGACCAAACAAACAGAGAACAACAGAGAAATAATCTCGAAGTCTCGGATGAAGTTAGAAAATTCAAGCAATGTGCAATGGTAATCAAATAATATTAATCTAATAAAGATATTTTTTTGTGATTTTTGGATGAAGTTAAGTTAATTAATAATGCTAATTAAACAAATAATTAAACTTAACAAGAAAAAAAAAATAATTCTTTTTATATCTAAAATTAGAATATACAAATATAAACCTAAATATAAAAAAGAAAATATTTTTTTGGAGTTTTTTAATATGGATTAGAAAATTAAATTAAATCCTATATTAAATAAAAAAACACTAAATCATTTCCTATGAAAGTATTTTAAATAAATTAAAGGAGAATTAAAGAAATAGTAATGGGCCAGGAGGTGTAAATCCAGATGAGAGGTGTGCAAAAAAAAATGGAGTTAAAATGATAAGTTTTGATCATTAAAAGAAATAAGAAAATAAGAAAAAAAAAACAAAAGAAAATAAAAAGTGAAAAACACTATTCATCATCTTCCAACCCGTATTCCCTTTTTGGTGATTTTTTTCCACTTTCAAACCTTCATAAATTCCTCATTTTTTCATCAAATCAGGCGTTCCAATATACCGCTTCGAAGGGAATTTCATGAGGAATCCAAATATGTATGTAGAATTCATTTATTTCAAGTGTAGCTCACGGAAATAAGCAAAAAACAGAAGAGAAAAATGAAAACTTACCTCAAAGTGTGAAAATGTGATTTTGCTTGGAGCACTTCCATAAGTGTTTGGATGATTTCTACAGCTTCTATGACCTCCCAGGAGTGTGTTGATGTGCTTAGATTTCTTGGAATCCTTCTAGAATTCTCTATCCAAATCAACTCATAATATGAAAAAGTGAGATATGGAGATGTTGATGGAAGTGTTCCAGAAGTTGTTTTATGGTTTGGATCACTTCTATGGGATGTATGGAAGATGTTTGAAGTGCTAGTTTGGAAGATGCACGAGTAGATTGAGAGTTGGAGGTTTAAGGCTCAATTTGTGCACTTATGGAGTTTTTGTGATGAAACTGACTTTTGGCTAGTTTTGTGATGGTTTAATGGTTCAAACAACTTCAAAATAATGTTTAGAGAATGCTTGGATGACACCAATAGTTAGAACTTTTAAGATTTGAAAGTTGAAGTTCTAACTTCTTTGTAAAATGGAAAGAACTTGCAAATAAGTAAGAAGTGAGAAAGCAAGTTTTTCAATGCTTTGGTGTGAGTTTTAAGTGAAATAGAAACCTCTATTTATAGGCAATGAGTTCTGAATTGAAGGGCAAGCAAGTGGCTTGGATGGTTTGCAACTTGGCTTAAGAGGTAAGATAGCATCTTTTGTCATAAATGCAAAAATGGAATATTCTTCTTTGCTAATGATTGAATATCCAAGATTTTATCTTTCTCAAATCCATGACTCATCAGAACATGTGAGTTATATTTATGCATTTTGTGAGGTCATGGCTTCTAGAAGAAAGCAAGCAAAAAGAATGACTTGTAAATTTGCATGCATGACTCGAAAATTATGGTCATGGAGCCATATGTTTACCTCTTGAAACCATATCAAACTTTGATGAAATTTTGATTTCTTGGATGTTTTGGAAAGCCCATGTTACACACTTCAAAAGCCTAGTTGAAAGTTTCTTCAATACCCTTAAGGAAATGGGTGAAAAAGATCCATGAACTTTGAGAAAAATGAAGTTTCAAGTGAAATTTTCCAAAGATGCCAACTTTGAAGCTCCATATCTCTTAAATGGTTGATCTTATGGAAAAAAATTATATGTGTCAAAGTTGTTTATTGGATCAAAATCTACAACTTTCATGTTGGAAGTTTTTTTCAGTTTGTAGGTGAAATTTTGAGAAATTCCCTTCCAAAGTTTGGAAAAAACCATGAAAAACACTTAGAAATTTTTCTAAGTATGGAAAGTCAAACTTTTGACTTTTTGATTCTTGATTGATTTTCTTGATTTTTCTTGATCAAATGACTTTATATATCATATATTGATAATTCAAAACTTCAAAAGTCATGGTTGACCAAAATTCCTCAAAAGTCAATGGTGTTCTTGTACAGTTGACTTTTTCAGTCGAATCGCGTTTCTGGAGATTTCAAATGAAACAGGCTACCCTCACCAAATGAATGGTATGAATGAATCACATTGAAGCATTAGAGGATATTGAGCCATGGTTTGAGTTGTGGCACCATGTCCTGATTAAAAAGTCAGTTGTTCAGTGAATTAGGTCAAAAACCCTAATTGTCGACCTGATGAACTTGATGTCTGTGGATCTTGAATTGAGACACAATCTTCATTGGATATTGTCATAGGGAATATTTGAAGATGATTGAAACCTTTGATTGACTTCCTGGGGGTTTTTAGGGTTTCCCAAATGTGATCCCTGATTTCAGTCCCTGATAGTTCAAAACCCTGATCTGAGGATTTGTCTGATCAATCTTTGTGTAGGAGATGTTATGAGCCAATGGATTAGGCTAAAATGGTGTACTTGGGATGTGAGGTCATGTCCCCAAGTCATTAGGTCAAATTCTGAGCAGAAGTCAGGAGTATGCTATCTTCAGTCAAAACCCTAGTTTGGTCGATTCAAAGCTGTTGAGCTTGTTGAAATGAATCTCTGAGGACCAATTGTTGATTGTTGATGAAGATGATTCATTTGAGATGAAGGGAGAACAAAACCCTAATTGATTGTTGCTTGTACTGATGAGTGATTTCTTGATTAAATCCCTGCTGAGTCACAAGTAGCAAACACAAGCTATGCAATTTGTTAGAGATGCAAATGATGCATATGCAAATGACATGTGGTGGTATCTTAGGTCAAAAATTGGGGTATGACACATATTGACATGCTGGTTGATAACACCGCTAAGTTCAACGTCTTTTCCTTCATGGACGGGTTCTCCGGTTATAATCAGATCAAGATGGCTCCTGAAGACATGGAGAAGACATCTTTCATCACCCCATGGGGTACCTTTTGCTACAAAGTGATGCCGTTTGGATTAAATAATGCAGGCGCAACTTACCAAAGGGCAATGACTACTCTCTTTCATGACATGATGCATAAAGAAATTGAAGTTTATGTGGACGACATGATAGCCAAGTCCAACACAGAAGAAGAACATATTGAATACCTTTTGAAGTTGTTTCAACGACTAAGGAAATATCAGCTTCGCTTGAATCCTAACAAATGTACTTTTGGGGTTAGATCTGGAAAACTCTTGGGTTTCATTGTTAGCCAAAGAGGTATTGAAGTAGATCCCGACAAAGTCAGAGCTATTCAAGAGATGCCTGCACCAAAAACTGAAAAGCAAGTAAGAGGATTTCTCGGACGATTGAACTATATCTCCAGGTTTATCTCTCAAATGACTGCTACTTGTGGGCCGATTTTCAAGCTTCTCCGCAAAGATCAAGGGGTTGTATGGACTGAAGATTGCCAGAAAGCGTTCGACAGTATCAAGGAATACCTGTTAGAACCACCAATATTGATTCCTCCAGTTGAAGGAATACCACTAATCATGTACCTTACTGTGTTAGAAGAATCCATGGGTTGTATGCTTGGACAGCAAGATGAAACCGGTAAGAAGGAGCATGCTATCTATTACCTGAGTAAGAAATTCACAGATTGTGAGTCTCGTTACTCCATGCTCGAAAAAACGTGTTGTGCTTTGGCTTGGGCTTCAAAACGTCTCCGCCAATACATGATCAACAATACTACTTGGTTAATCTCCAAAATGGATCCGATCAAGTATGTCTTTGAAAAGCCTGCATTAACTGGAAGGATTGCCCGATGGCAAATGCTGTTATCTGAGTATGACATTGAGTACCATGCTCAAAAAGCGGTCAAAGGAAGCATTCTCGCCGGTCACTTGGCGCATCAACCAATTAATGAATATCAACCTCTCAAGTTTGACTTTCCTGATGAAGATGTCTTGTACTTGAAGATGAAAGATTGTGACGAACCGTTACCTGAAGAAGGTCCTGATCCTGGATCAAGATGGGGCCTAATTTTTGATGGAGCAGTAAACGCTTTTGGCAATGGAATTTGGGAAATCATCATCACTCCCAAGGGTACTCATATCCCGTTCTCCTCCAGATTACTATTTGATTGCACCAACAACATCGCAGAATATGAAGCTTGTATCATGGGTATCGAAGAAGCCATTGACCTAAGAATCAAGATCCTAGACATATATGGAGATTCAGCTCTTGTGATCAACCAAATCAAAGACAAGTGGGAAACTTACCACCCTGGCTTGATTCCTTACAGAGATTATGCAAGACGTCTGTTGACTTTCTTCAACAAGGTTGAATTGCATCATATACCTCGAGATCAGAATCGAATGGCAGACGCCTTGGCTACTCTATCTTCCATGTTCAAAGTCAATCATTGGAATGATATGCCTACAGTCAGAATCACGCGCCTTGAAAGGCCCGCCTATGTGTTTGCAACTGAAGCAGTCATCGATGATAAACCGTGGTTCCACGACATCAAATGCTTCCTTCAAACTCAAGAGTACCCACTTGGGGCATCAAACAAAGATAAGAAAACTCTAAGGAGACTTTATGGCAGTTTCTTCCTGAACGGAGATGTGCTATACAAAAGAAATTTTGACATGGTTTTGCTCAGATGCGTGGATAGACACGAAGCAGACATGTTAATGCATGAAGTGCATGAAGTGTCCTTTGGAACTCATTCAAATGGGCATGCAATGTCCAAAAAGATCTTAAGAGCAGGATACTATTGGTTGACAATGGAATCTGATTGTTGTAAACACGTGAAGAGATGTCACAAGTGCCAGATCTACGCAGATAAGATCCATGTGCCACCGACTCTACTCAACGTTCTCTCATCTCCATGGCCTTTCTCCATGTGGGGTATCGACATGATTGGAATGATCGAACCGAAAGCTTCAAATGGTCATCGTTTCATCTTGGTAGCAATTGATTACTTCACCAAATGGGTCGAAGCAGCATCTTACGCCAATGTTACAAGACAAGTGGTTGTGAGGTTTATCAAGAATAACATCATTTGTCGATATGGTGTTCCCAGCAAGATCATTACTGACAATGGTTCGAACTTGAATAACAAAATGATGAAAGAACTGTGTGAGGAATTCAAGATTGAGCATCATAACTCTTCTCCTTACAGACCAAAAATGAATGGCGCCGTTGAAGCCGCCAACAAGAACATTAAGAAGATCGTCCAGAAAATGGTCGTCACTTACAAAGACTAGCACGAAATGCTGCCATTTGCTTTACATGGGTACCGTACTTCAGTGCGTACTTCAACAGGGGCAACTCCTTTTCTCTAGTATACGGCATGGAAGCTGCGCTCCCCGTAGAAGTTGAAATCCCATCAATGAGAGTCCTCATGGAGACTAAGTTATCAGAGGCTGAATGGTGTCAAAGCAGATACGATCAGTTGAACTTAATCGAAGAAAAACGTATGACTGCTCTATGCCATGGACAATTATACCAAGCAAGGATGAAACAAGCCTTCAACAAAAAGGTTCGACCTCGTGAATTTCGAGAAGACGACCTCGTGCTTAAAAAGATCTTGTCTTTTCAACCAAATTCTAGGGGCAAATGGTCTCCTAATTACGAAGGCCCGTATGTTGTCAAAAGAACATTTTCTGGCGGCGCCATGACTCTTGCAACCATGGATGGTGATGAACTCCCGCATCCTGTGAATGCTGATGCAGTCAAGAAATACATTGTCTAAAAAATACAAAAGAACAGCTCGGTAAGTTGAAAACCCGCAAAGGGCGACTTAGGCAAAAATGAGCGTCTCGGTGGACTGAAAACCCGAAAGGGCGGTCCAGGCAAAAATTAGAGACGATAAACAGAAAAAATTCATCCTGGTAGATTGAAAACCTGAAAGGGCAATCTAGGCAAAAATTAGGGATTTATGACAAAGTAACTGCATCAGTCCGTACTTCGTCACCTGAGGAGTCTTTTCATCAAAGGATCTTCAATCAAATCATTGCCAATCTTAAGCGACAAGCACAGTTGGAACTCAAAGTTGTTAGGGAAAATAGTGATTATTGCTTTCAATGTAGCCTTTTCCGCATAATTACCATTTCCAACTTTTGTAAATACTCCGTGGAATCACGCCTTTAGCTGATTACCATCCTATTAAATAAATTTGAGCCTTGTGCCCATTTGTTTGCAATCTCTAATTTCTTTTAGCTTGCAAAATGACGCTTTAATTGTGTTATTCGTTTTTGAAACAAAAGAAAAAAAGGTTTTAAATGAATTTACTTTCCTTTTTCAAAATAAAAGCGAAACTTTCCTTTGAGTTGTGAACAACAGAAGGAACATCAACAGCTATCTCCATAGGATGAATCAAAGATTATGATAGGAAAAGCTCTTCTATCCCCAGTGAAGAAGCTCTTCTATCCCTAGTGAAGAAGGTCTTTTATCCCCAGTAACGAAGATTTTCTATCTCCAGTGAAGAAGTTCTTCCATCTTAGTAAGAAAAGATGCTCGTCTTCCCCAGAGAAGATTAAAGCACGCAACACCATTCATCACCTGTGTTATCTACACCGTGTTGAAGAACGTTTGCCAAGTATCTGGTTGTATTGCGACGTTGGTCCCTCTCCAGTATACTTCATTATCTGTCAGTATTGTTAGCATGCATGCGACATTCATGACATTCATCATTCATACATATTTGCATCATTTATGCATCATTGCATTTTTCAAATGTCTGCCTAAAATCACTTGTTCAGGATATGTCTATTCAAAAAAAAAAAGAAGAAAAGAAAAAGAAAAGAAGCAGATATGGGCGTGTCATCTCTCCAGTAGGTTGTCACCCATAAGCAGAAAGAACATCTTCTTTCTCCAGTTCCCCACTGAGATTATTCCTCGTGGAAGAAGGTTGCTTTAGTTTTCTCCTCTCAAAACGAAGGAGAAAATCCCCATTCGAGTTCATTCCTCATTGGGTACAAAGTCTTGTTTGACTGTTTCTTTCCAATTCAATCATGGATAGAACCTTGTCTTTACCAGAGATTCAAATTCCGATTCCCCAAATAGAGTCGTGAAAAACAGATAATAAGCAATAGCCTCATCATCTGAGCAGTTTATGTCTCTTCCAAAAGACTTTTCCTCTCAAGGAAATCAATCATGAAGACCATGTGACGATCAGGGCCTTATTACTGTTCACAAGGCTGAATAACCAGTAATTTCCCTAGCAAAGTCTCCAGAATCATTTTATCACTCGGCTGATAATTGATCACGTCTTCAAAACCACTATCACGAGGCTGGTAGTCGGTAACCTTTTTGTTCTGGTTATATTATTTAACATGTCTATCACAAGGCTGATAGTCGGTAATATTAACCGAACCTTTGAAACTCTTTTTACCATGTCAAGTCTATCACCATGCTGATAGTCAGTAATATAGTTTCATACCTTCCACCTTCGCATTATTAAACAAGTCTATTCCCATGCTGATAGTCGATAATGTCGATAGGTAAGCTTTTCTTACAAAGCTATCATTCCCCGGTGAACCATACACTTGCTTTCCCGAAAAACGGATTCTCTTCCTAAAATGGATTGAGGCATCCTTCCCAATCTCTTTTCCCCAGCGGAGTCAGTTCTTGATATTCCCTCGGTAAAGATATCCTTGCATCATTCGCAATTTTGGTATCTTAGGTCCAAAATTCGCGTCTTCTGATATTTAAGTCTCTTCCACCCTATCAAAACGAAGATTTTCAATCTTCATATCTCAGGTTGAAGAAACTTAAATAGGGGCATCTGTCATACCCCAATTTTTGACCTAAGATACCACCTCATATCATAGCATATGCATCATTTGCATCTCTAACAAATTGCATAGCCTGTGTTTGTTACTTGTGACTCAGCAGGATTTAAACAAGCAAAAATCAATTAGGGTTTTGTTCCCCCTTCATCTCAAATGAATCATCTTCATCAACAATCAACATTTGGTCCCCAAAGATTCATTTCAACAAGCTCAAAGGCACTGAATCAACCAAATTAGGGTTTTGACTGAAGATAGCACACCCCTGACTTTTGCTCAGGATTTGACCTAATGACTTGGGAAATGACCTCAAGACCCAAAGTGCATCATTTTGACTTAATCCATTGGCTCAGAACATCTCCTACACAAAGATTGATCAACAGTGAAATTTCAAATCATCAGATTAGGGTTTTTGAACTATCAGGGACTGAAATCAGGGATCACATTTGGGAAACCCTAAAAATCCCCAGGAAGTCAATCAAAGGCCTCAATCATCTTCAAATAATCCCTATGACAATATACAATGGAAATTGTATCTCAATTCAAGACCTACAGTCATCAATTTCATCTGGTCGACAATTAGGGTTTTTGACCTAATTCATATGAACAACTGACTTTTTAATCAGGACATGGTGTCACAACTCAAACTATGATTCAATATCCTCCAATGCCTCAATATTATCCATTCATACCATTCATTTGGTGAGGATAGCTTGGTTCATTTGAAATCTCCAGAAACGCGATCCGTTTGAAAAAGTCAACTGTACAAGATCACCATTGACTTTTGGGGAGTTTTGGTCAACCTTGACTTTTGAAGTTTTAAATCATCAATATATGATATATGAAGTCATTTGATCAAGAAAAATCAAGAAAATCAATCAAGAATCAAAAAGTCAAAAGTTTGACTTTTATACTTAGAAAAATTTCTAAGTGTTTTTCAATGGTTTTTTCCAAACTTTGGAAGGGAATTTCTCAAAATTTCACATACAAACTGAAAAAAACTTCCAACATGAAAGTTATATATTTTGATCCAATGAACAACTTTGTCACATATAATTTTTTTCCAAAAGATCAACCATTTAAGAGATATGGAGCTTCAAAGTTGGTATCTTTTGAAAATTTCACTTCTCATTTTCTTCAAAGTTCATGGATCTTTTTCACCCATTTCCTTAAAGGTCTTGAAGAAACTTTCAACTAGGGTTTTTAAGTGTGTAACATGAGCTTTCCAAAATGTCCAAGAGCATGAAAAAATATGGAGTGTAGCTATGGCTTTGAATTTCTCCATTAGTGATCATTTTCACTTGAAATTCCAAGTCATTTTGCCAAAGTTTTGAACCATATGGTCTATGATCCAAGTAATGATGCATAGATGCAATAATTGGAAGATATTTTCTGATTTGAGACAGATGGGAAAGAGATAAGAAGCATAGCCAATTTTAACCATGGTTTAGTCACTTTAACCATATGCATTTAATGGTAAGATTCCTTTCTATCTCTTAAGTGCCAAATCACCATTCTTGGATCAACTTGCAAGGGCTTGTATTCAGAATCCATGGCCTATAAATAGAGGTGCAAATCACTCTTCAAATCACACCAAAACCTCACAATTATAGGTTTTCTCTTTTCTTTCTTGAATTGCAAGTTTCAAGTTTCAAAGTGAGGTAGAAATCCCAACCTCCAAACCCTTGAAGTTCTGAGCAAAGTGATGCCTCCCACAACTTATAAACATGATGTGGGATGTGTTTGATCCATCCACACACCCCAAAAACACCCAAAACCCAGATTCACTCTTCAACCTCCATATGAACATGAAATGAACCTTATCATGTCAATTTCCATTCTAGCTCATCTCTGTCCAAACTATCACTTCTAACATCATCCATATATCACATATGAACTATACAATCCATCACATATAGCCAATAACCTCAGAATCATCAAGCTCGATTCATACTTGGTCCTACTGCAGATCGGGTTCCACCAACTGATCCAGATGGTTTCAATCCACTCCAAGCATTCAAACACCTTCCCTAAGGTGTAACACCCTTCTAAAACCCCCCGGTAAAATAATATAATATAATCAGAGTAATAACACATCAAGGATGTTACAATTATTAAATAAATAAAACATCAAAGTCGATTGTCATGCTTTTATTAAAATTAACCAAACTTCAACATGTGTTCATCACAGCGGAAACTTATTTCAAACAATGTTAGGAGCATATCCAAACAGCTCATCAATACATAATCCATAAACAAAATAACAACATAGTATCTCAAGTAACGCTAAGACTAATCGATCCCAGTGTTACAATCAGAGCATGACTCGACACGAACTACGGGCTAGCCTATAAGCTATCTTCACCCAATCACACGCCGCTACATCCTTAATCTGAAATCATCAAAGTAAGGGTGAGTTTCATTCGAATTAATAACCATTATACAATCATAAGCAATAGAATATCATAGCAATTATCATCCACTCATCATACATACAATCAGAATTATTATAACAAGCAAGCAACAGTGTATAAACATCATCTATCACACCACACAATCATTCAGTCATATCATAATATAATGCAATGAATGAACTGACAATAATGCATGTGGTACCATCCATGGGATAAACCCATCCAACTGATCTTTTTCATCACCGAGATACAGTTTTAACCAGCACAAATTCCACACAATGGGAATTATGCCCACCATTTTGATCCATTTCATCACCGGGATCCATCACCGAAAATGTATGCCAATGAATGCAACATATAACATGCTTACAACATCACCAATTCGATGTAACACACCGTTTCATTATCATCACCAAATCATCACCGATAAGCATGTATATATTCTTAGCATTCATACAAACATAACACACGCATACACGAAAGTCATCACCCAATAAATACATAATCACAGATAAACAACTTGGACTTTACATCCATACTACCTATTCATCATATAGGCCTTTAACTCAGCTTCACACTGCTCAGAACGGCACATAAATCGGGTATTCGGATCAAAAGTTATGAGTTTTCAAAGATAAAACATTTTTAGAAAAGTGCTGCAGGAACGGGGTTGTCCCTACGTGGGAACCGGTTCCTGGCAGCTTCAAAAGTCTCGTCTCTGGTTTTTACTATGGGGAACCGGGTTGTCCCTACATGGGAACCGGTTCCCAGCTACCCAGAATCCATATTTCTCTGTTTTTACAAGGGGGAACCGGTTCGTCCCACATGGGAACCGGTTCCTACGTACCTGCACAGCAAAAGTCACCATTTTGACAGCTTTTACCCTATCCCATAACCCCAATTTCAGGTACATACGAACATAGCACACAATATCATTGTTTTTCACACAATTACACATTTCAAATAGGTTATTGACATGTATTAACATCATATGTCACAAGTATCAACAGAATCATGTCAATTCATACAAGATTATCAAAACCTAACAAATTCCCAACCCGACACGTACGAATGAACTAAACAATAATCCTAATCTATCCTACTACCTACAATCGCATAAGGATTACTAACCCGAAGAATCCCCCCTTACCTCAGAGTCGGATCTTCGAAGTTCTTCTCCCCCTTTGGCTCTTCTCACTTTCACGTGTTCTTCAGTTCCAAAATCTGCTTCTACTGCTTCTGCTTCTCTTTTTCCCAATTTCCTTTATTTTATGAAAAATAAAATAAAACATTCTTAATGGGCTTGCTTAGTTAACACCCCCCTTCTACTAACTATCACACTCAGCCCAACACCATATTTTTATTATTTTCCAAATAATTCCCACAGATTATTATTTCTAATAATTTAATTAATAAAATAATTAAATTAATACACCAGAATTAACGGGGTGTTACAACTCTCCCCCACTAAAAGAGTTTTCGTCCTCGAAAACATACCTCAAACGAAGAGTTCAGGATAAGAGTCTTTCATCTGACTTTCTAGCTCCCACGTAACATTTCCACCTGCAGCTCCTCCCCAAGCTACTCGGACTAAAGCTATTATCTCTCACTTGCACGTCATCTGCCTGGATTACATGAGACGGATCCGCTATATATTTCCTCAATTGAGATATATGGAATACGTCATGTAGGTTTGCAAGTGTGGTCGGTAAAGCAATACGATAAGCAACCTCTCCTACTCTTTCCGTAATCTGAAACGGACCAATGAAACGCGGCGTCAACTTCCTTGACTTTAGTGCTCGACCAACACCCGTCGTAGGAGTTACTCTAAGAAACACATGATCTCCCTCTTGAAATTCAAGTGTTCTCCGCCTTTTATCATGATAGCTTTTCTGACGACTTTGAGAAGCCTTCATCTTCTCTTGAATCATCTTAATCTTTTCCGTCGTCTCTTGAACAATCTCTGGTCCAATCACTGCACTTTCACCAGCTTCATACCAACACAGTGGTGTTCTACACCTTCTACCATACAAAGCTTCAAATGGAGCCATACCAATACTCGAATGGTAGCTGTTATTGTAAGTGAACTCAATCAACGGCAAATAACTATCCCATGTACCACCTTTTTCCAGTACACAAGCACGCAATAGATCTTCCAATGATTGAATCGTCCTTTTAGTCTGACCATCAGTCTGCGGATGGTAAGCAGAACTTAACCTCAATTTAGTACCCAAGGCCTCCTGTAACCCTTCCCAAAATCTGGATGTAAATCTTGGATCTCTATCTGATACTATGCTCGAAGGAATACCATGCAAACTTACTATTTTCTCAATGTACAACTGTGCCAACCTTTCCATCGAATAATCCATCCTCATCGGTATGAAGTGAGCAGACTTCGTCAGTCTATCCACAATAACCCAAATGGCTTCATAGTTCTTAGCTGTTCTTGGCAATCCAGATACAAAGTCCATGGATATGCTATCCCACTTCCATTCAGGAATAAATAAAGGCTGCATAGTTCCATACGGCTTCTGATGTTCGATCTTTGACTTTTGACAAGTCAAACAAGAATACACAAATTCAGCTATGTCCTTTTTCATTCCCGGCCACCAGAATAACTTCTTCAAATCATGGTACATCTTAGTAGCACCGGGGTGAATACTCAACCCACTACGATGTCCTTCTTCTAAGATACTCTTCTTCAGTTCAGTAACATCAGGAACACAAACACGGTCGCCAAACCTCATTACGCCATTCTCATCAATTCTGAACTCATCTCCTTTTCCTTGGTTAATCAGAGTCAATCTGTCAACTAGTCCCACATCTTCCTTCTGCCTTTCTCTGATCTCATCAAGAATTCCACTTGTCAGCTTTAACATACCTAACTTGATACTATTCGAAGTGCCTTCACATACTAAACTTAAATCCCGGAATTGTTCAATCAAATCTAGTTCTCGTACCATCAACATTGACATATGCAAGGACTTCCTACTCAAAGCATCAGCAACAACATTCGCCTTACCCGGATGGTAATTCAGCTCAAAATCATAATCTTTAAGGAACTCTAACCACCTCCTCTGTCTCATATTAAGCTCTTTCTGATCAAATAGGTACTTCAGACTCTTATGATCACTAAACACCTCGAATCGTGAACCATAAAGATAATGTCTCCATAATTTCAACACAAACACCACTGCTGCTAACTCTAAGTCATGAGTCGGGTAATTCTTTTCATGCACCTTAAGTTGTCTCGACGCATAAGCAACTACCTGCTGATTCTGCATTAGTACACCTCCAAGTCCCATCAATGAAGCGTCACAATATACAACAAAAGATTCTGCCGGATTCGGCAAAATTAAAATAGGAGCACTAGTCAGCCTCTTCTTTAATTCTTGGAATCCTTCTTCGCATTCCGAGTCCCAAACGAATGCTTGACCCTTCCTTGTCAACTTCGTCAACGGTAGAGCTAACTTTGAAAATCCTTCTATAAACTTCCGATAATAACCTGCAAGACCCAGAAAGCTACGAATTTCGGTAACGGACTTCGGGGCTTCCCACTGAGACACGGCTTCTACCTTTGCTGGGTCTACGGCAATACCGTTCTTGGAAATTACATGACCTAGGAAACTTACTTCGCTTAACCAGAAATCACATTTCGACAGTTTGGCATAAAGCTTCTTCTCTTTCAACACCCCCAGCACAATTCTGAGATGCTCTGCATGTTCTTCTTCACTTTTGGAATATATCAGAATGTCGTCAATGAACACCACAACGAACTTATCGAGATAAGGATGAAAAATCCTATTCATGTATTCCATGAAAACACCAGGTGCGTTAGTAACCCCAAAAGGCATCACAGTGTATTCATAATGACCATACCTCGTTCTGAACGCAGTCTTCTGAACATCGTCCGCCTTCACACGAATCTGATGATACCCAGACCTCAAATCAATTTTACTGAATATACTAGCTCCGACCAGCTGATCCATCAAATCATCAATCCTCGGCAATGGATACCGATTCTTGATAGTAACTTTATTCAGTTGTCTGTAGTCTACACACAACCTCATAGATCCTTCCTTCTTCTTTACCAATAACACCGGTGCACCCCACGGTGACACACTTGGACGGATGAACTCCTTCTCTAACAATTCTTCTAATTGACTCTTCAACTCGGTCAATTCAGATGCTGACATCCTATAAGGTGCCATCGATATAGGACTGGTTCCAGGAACTAACTCAATAGCAAACTCTACTTCCCTTTCAGGTGGTAGCTCTCTGACATCTTCTGGAAAAACTTCTGGAAATTCTCGGACCACTGGTAATTCATTACTCGCTACTCTTCCTTTCACTTCCATCGACGCAAAAAGCATAAACACGGCTGCCCCGTCTTGAATTGCTTCACCTACTTGTCTCGCAGTCATTGCCAACTCTTCGATACTCATCTCTTCCGGAAAGATGACCGTCTTCGTAAAACAATTGATATGAACTCGGTTAAATTGCAACCAGTTCATCCCCAGAATAATGTCAAGTTGTTCAAGTGGAAGGCACACTAAGTCCATTCCAAACTTCCTACCAAATATATCAATAGGACAGTTCAAACATGCAGATGAAGTGGTCACTGAACCCGACGCAGGAGTGTCAATAACCATACTTCCATTAATCTTTGTTATCTCTAAATTCAGCCTCTTAGCACAATCCAATGAAATAAACGAGTGAGTCGCACCAGTATCAATAATCGCAATTAAAGGTGTGTTATGTATGAAACACGTACCTTTAATCAGTCTATCCTCCGGAGTAGTTTCTGACCCAGACAAAGCAAAGACTTTCCCTCCAGACTGGTTCTTCTTCGGCTTGGTGCACTGTGTACTGATATGACCTTCTTCTCCACAGTTATAGCAAGTCACAGTTCTCATCTTACAGTCAGGAGCAACATGGCCTACTCTGCCACACTTAAAGCACTTCTTCTCTTCTTTCTTGCACTCATCCCTCTTATGTCCAGTTTCACCACAGTTGAAGCACCTAAAGGGAGCACCAGAATCTCCCCCACTAGGTCTTCTCCAGTTACCAGCTCTTGGGTTTCCCCTACCATATGGTGTACCTCTGTCCATAGGCTTCTTACCCTTCTTATCAACTAACTCGCGAGAGTGAGATGATTTCAGCTTAAGACTGTCTTCCTCAAAGATTCTGCTACAGTCCACCAAATCAGCAAATCGGCGAATCCTTTGATACCTGATGCCCTGTTTGATCTCATCACGAAGACCATTCTCAAACTTGATACACTTAGAGAATTCTCCAGCTGCATCGTTGGTGTAGGGTGTGTAGTGCTTAGCCAATTCCACAAATTTGGAAGCATATTCAGGCACTGTCATACTACCCTGTTTCAGTTCCAAGAACTCAATCTCCTTCTTTCCCCGAACATCTTCAGGATAATACTTCCTCAGAAATTCTCTCTTGAATATGGCCCAAGTAATCGCAATTCCATCTGAATCCAATTCAGTCTTAGTAGTAACCCACCAGTCATCAGCTTCTTCTGATAGCATGTGAGTACCGTACCTCACCTTCAGATTTTCTGCACAATCGATCACTCGGAAGATCCTCTCGATCTCTTTCAACCATTTCTGAGCACCATCAGGGTCATGAGTGCCTTTGAACAGTGGAGGGTTGTTCCTCTGAAAGCTGTTCAACTGTCTGTCAGCACCAATCACAGCCCCAGTAGCATTCCCTCCCAGTACACCAGCAATCATGCCTAGAGCCTCTGCGATAGCGTCATCGTTCCTTCCACCTCTTCCAGCCATTGTTCTGCTAAATCACAAAACAATCTCATCAGAACAAAAGTATCGACAGTGTTTACCTTACACTAGTCGCATACAAGGGAACACTGACACTAAGACTCTGACTCTAACGACCGACTATGCTCTGATACCACTATTGTAACACCCTTCTAAAACCCCCCGGTAAAATAATATAATATAATCAGAGTAATAACACATCAAGGATGTTATAATTATTAAATAAATAAAACATCAAAGTCGATTGTCATGCTTTTATTAAAATTAACCAAACTTCAACATGTGTTCATCACAGCGGAAACTTATTTCAAACAATGTTAGGAGCATATCCAAACAGCTCATCAATACATAATCCATAAACAAAATAACAACATAGTATCTCAAGTAACGCTAAGACTAATCGATCCCAGTGTTACAATCAGAGCATGACTCGACACGAACTACGGGCTAGCCTATAAGCTATCTTCACCCAATCACACGCCGCTACATCCTTAATCTGAAATCATCAAAGTAAGGGTGAGTTTCATTCGAATTAATAACCATTATACAATCATAAGCAATAGAATATCATAGCAATTATCATCCACTCATCATACATACAATCAGAATTATTATAACAAGCAAGCAACAGTGTATAAACATCATCTATCACACCACACAATCATTCAGTCATATCATAATATAATGCAATGAATGAACTGACAATAATGCATGTGGTACCATCCATGGGATAAACCCATCCAACTGATCTTTTTCATCACCGAGATACAGTTTTAACCAGCACAAATTCCACACAATGGGAATTATGCCCACCATTTTGATCCATTTCATCACCGGGATCCATCACCGAAAATGTATGCCAATGAATGCAACATATAACATGCTTACAACATCACCAATTCGATGTAACACACCGTTTCATTATCATCACCAAATCATCACCGATAAGCATGTATATATTCTTAGCATTCATACAAACATAACACACGCATACACGAAAGTCATCACCCAATAAATACATAATCACAGATAAACAACTTGGACTTTACATCCATACTACCTATTCATCATATAGGCCTTTAACTCAGCTTCACACTGCTCAGAACGGCACATAAATCGGGTATTCGGATCAAAAGTTATGAGTTTTCAAAGATAAAACATTTTTAGAAAAGTGCTGCAGGAACGGGGTTGTCCCTACGTGGGAACCGGTTCCTGGCAGCTTCAAAAGTCTCGTCTCTGGTTTTTACTATGGGGAACCGGGTTGTCCCTACATGGAAACCGGTTCCCAGCTACCCAGAATCCATATTTCTCTGTTTTTACAAGGGGGAACCGGTTCGTCCCACATGGGAACCGGTTCCTACGTACCTGCACAGCAAAAATCACCATTTTGACAGCTTTTACCCTATCCCATAACCCCAATTTCAGGTACATACGAACATAGCACACAATATCATTGTTTTTCACACAATTACACATTTCAAATAGGTTATTGACATGTATTAACATCATATGTCACAAGTATCAACAGAATCATGTCAATTCATACAAGATTATCAAAACCTAACAAATTCCCAACCCGACACGTACGAATGAACTAAATAATAATCCTAATCTATCCTACTACCTACAATCGCATAAGGATTACTAACCCGAAGAATCCCCCCTTACCTCAGAGTCGGATCTTCGAAGTTCTTCTCCCCCTTTGGCTCTTCTCACTTTCACGTGTTCTTCAGTTCCAAAATCTGCTTCTACTGCTTCTGCTTCTCTTTTTCCCAATTTCCTTTATTTTATGAAAAATAAAATAAAACATTCTTAATGGGCTTGCTTAGTTAACACCCCCCTTCTACTAACTATCACACTCAGCCCAACACCATATTTTTATTATTTTCCAAATAATTCCCACAGATTATTATTTCTAATAATTTAATTAATAAAATAATTAAATTAATACACCAGAATTAACGGGGTGTTACATAAGGTCCATTGAAGCTATCCAGATCATCAAACAACTTCTGTAACACCTCTATTGCAGGATTCGATTCTCAGTTTGGCCGTTTTTGAAGGTAAGTGCTATCAACTTCAAACTCATACATACATGCATCATAAATGAAAAACTGATTTACCATCTTGTTTCTGCACACATGAGGATCATCAACCCTCAATCAATTGCATCATAACTTGCACATACACGATTTCAGAATGAATCATAGAATTAGGGTTCTCCGTGTTCATCAGAGAATCAATGGCCCTAGAGTGAAAATAAATGGTACCATCATGTTCCTTGGGAAAAAACGAGTAAGATAGACCCTTCACTTGATCAATTTGGTTCAGTTTCAGAGATTTTCAAATTCAAATGGGGATGGTGTTCTTGGTGCCATTTTTTGCGAAGGAAATTCAAAAATTGAGTTTGAAATATAATCAAATCTTTGCCTTTGTTAATCAGACCACGCGCGTGGTCCAGTTGGTTATGTTTTTGAGTGGTGAGCATGAGGTCGTGGGTTCAACACCCTTAGGGACCAACACTTTTTTTTAAACACTTTTTTTTCTTATTTTTCTTCACAACTTCATCAATTATTTTAACCTATCAAATTAACTCATTTTTTATTCATTTTTTACACACTTCTTATTTTATATATGTGTTTTATGAATATAAAAAAAAATCACAAAAAATATTTATTTAATACATTTTTAAATAGGTTTAAAATGACATGTTTTTAAGTGTTTTTAAATACTTTAAATATTGTTTTTATTTGATTTTTCAAACCTAATCACTTGTAAATATTTTTTGTGATCAAACCCTAATTTTTTAGGTCTTAATTAAGCTTTAAAATTTGTTTTTTAACTTAATAAAGGTGACTTTTGTAAAAAATTCAAACCGTTTTAAAACAAACGATCACAATTTTTCAAAACGATAAACCGTTTCTTTTTTGTTTTTCTTTTCAAAAGAAACTATTGATTAAATCTTTTTGGATTGATCAATTGATTTTCAAACATGGGCCTCTCGAATATTAGAGAGTATAAGTCCCTTTCCCTTTTCTTTGTACAGTTTTTCTTTAAACAAGAAACTTTTTCCAAAACTTCCAAACAGCTTTTTAAACAACAAATCTCATATCTTTTTCAAAACCATCCACCATGTTTTATGAAAATAAAACATGGGCCTCTCGATTATTAGAGAGTATAAGTTCCTTTCCTTTTTATTTGTACAGTTTTTCTTTAAACAGAAAACTTTTTCAAAACAAAACTTTCAAAGATTTTCAAACGATGAAACCTCTCGTTTTTAACAAAACAATCAACCATGTTTTATAAAACAGGGGCCTCCACATAGGTATAAGTCCCATTCCCGTACATGAAATTAGGTATTTCATTGTACATTCACCTTTTTGTACATACCTCGATCAGTTTATATTTAATTTTGAATAACTAATCAAAATTGAAGGTTTTCTTTAAATCTTCCCAAAAATACCATGGGCCTCCATGTAGGTATAAGTCCCAAGCCCCTTGTAAATACCTGTTTACATAGCTTTGAATAAACTCAAGTGGGTCTCTCCCCGAGTATAAGTCCCGAGCCCCCGTGTATACAAACAGATCATGCTTACACGTATATTTCCTTCATAAACTCCATTATATACACACACTTTGTCATATATATGTATAACTGTTCATAATTGTTCATGTACTTGTTCATATTTGTTTGTACTTGTTCATACTTGTGATTGTGTTATATATACTTGTTTAACTTAGTACAACACTAGGTTCCCCATAGCCTCCTATTGGGCTTCGTGCAAAGAATCTCCCTAGTTTAGGTTAGGACATAGAGTATGGTTTCCCGGTGAAATCGCTCTAAGAGCTCAAACCAACTATACCATGCCTCCTCTTGGGCTTTGTATAAACGACTTGTCCCTCCCATAGCCTCCTCTTGGGCTTACAATGCAAGGACCCTGGATTGCCCCTCCCATAGCCTCCTCTTAGGCTTACAATGCAAGGACCCTCGGATAGCCTCCTCTTGGGCTTCGTACAAGGACCCACGGGCTTCTTATAAGCATCCCCAATATCCAAAACAAATACCCTAGGAGATTAGACATTTATCATCTCTATGATAGGAGTATCTCATTTATATCATCACAAACAATCAATCAATCAAATAACTCTTTTTTGCCACAAGGCTGGCTAATCAATCAAACTTTTTTTTGCCACCATACTGGCTGATTAATCAAAGTTTTTGTCACAAGGCTGACTTCATTGAAACTTTTGCCACAAGGCTGGCTGATTAATCAAAACTTTTTGCCACAAGGCTGACTTCATTGAATGTTTTTGCCACAAGGCTGGCTAAAAAACATCTTTATCATTCTAAGCACCATAAGTTGCATGGCCCAGGGCTTATAATGAAAAGATTTTCAAACAAAATCAAACAGATGTATGTGATGATATAGATTAGATACATCGAACATTGAGATGACATTTGTCTCTTTTCCTTTGCTTCCACTAGCATAAGTGGGAACTACGATTGCTCTGACTTTCTCAACATCCCTTTGAGAATACGTAGGCACAAGGTCGTATCCTTGGCGAGCAAAACTTCCCCCTCAAACCATTCAAACCTTAGCACCCGTAGACCCCGAGCTACAGATGCTCTGATTGCCTCTAAGGGATATGTATGCAGAGGATCGCGATGATCTTTGCGAGCATAATCAAACAAACACCTTAGGTCCCACCTATTTCACAAGAACCTCTCAATAACATGGAATGAAAAACATAGAAAAGAAACCTATAGACTACTATAGATACGTTGGGTGCTAATACCTTCCCTTCGTATAACCAACTCTCTTACCCAAGATCTCTCCCCCACTTTTTAAGGTTATTGGAGCTTTTTTCCTTTTCCTACTTTGGAAACAATAAAAAGTTTGGTAGAAACAAAAGAAAAATCATTTTTTGAGCACTCGAGCCCAAAGAAGGCATCAGGTGTCTCATCCACAAAAAAGATACGATTTTTCCCCGCGACAAGCTGCTTTATTACTAATTCAGAATCTCCTTTGATTTCGACTCTGGTTGCCCCCAATTCCTACAAGGCTTCAAATCCTGCAAGCAATGCTTCATACTCTGCTTCATTGTTGGAGCATAGAGGCCCTTCTATCTTATACTTGAGTTTTGTTGGAATTCCTTCAGGAGAAATTATGAGTATACCAACTCCACTCCCTTGTTTGTGTGTTGAACCATCGAAATATAACTTCCAAGGTTTCAATTCAGCATATTGTCGGGGGTTTTCGACCACTGCATGGTCTACAATGAAATTTGATACGACTTGTTCTTTCATTGCCTTAAGAGGACAAAAGGTTAAAGAATATTCAGTGAGGGTTAAAGCCCATTTACCAATTCAACTGTGCAATATTGGTTTAGATAGCATGTGTTTAATAACATCAAAATGAGATGAAATGTAAACATCAATTGGTTTTATATAATACTTAAGTTTTATACAAGAGAAATATAAACAAAGGCAGAGTTTTTCTATGGCAGTATACCTAGTCTGTGTTATAACAAGAAATGTTCTGATCAATATTCTTAGTTTTGATGATAACATTATATATGAATTTTGTATAAGACAATGTGGTACTCTAATTATTCATGTTTTCCATTTCAGGAAAAGTATAAAAGAGTATACACAAAATCAGCGTTCAGAAGCTCTGACCCAGAAGATCTGGATTGCTTCATCAAAACATGGTCTAGAAGACATCAGAAGATGGTCCTGCAGAATTCAAAATATGATCTGGAAAGCATCAAAAGATGGCAGTCAGAAGCAAATCTTTGAAGATCTGATGGTATCACGCTCAAAGCACTTCTAAAGTCCGAAGACAGAAGTTGCATCTGCACCAAAAGCTGAAGACTATGATATTCAAACGTTAATCCAATAGTCTGAGTCTAGAAGCAAGTACAAGATGAAAAGCCTATAACGTCAAATCTCTGACTGAGAAAAAAGAACGTTAGAAGCTACAAAAGGCAAAGTCAGTAAAACCAACTGAAGCATGGCTCGAGGTAATTGACAAAAGAGTGAAACATTAAATGCAGCAGTTTACTATTCACGCAAAGCATTAAATGCTCCCAACGGTCACATTTCCTCAACGCCTATATATAGAAGTTTTAATTCAGAAGCAACTAACGAACTCTTGCGCAAAATACCAAAACGCTGTCAAACTGAAATCACACAAAAGCAAAGAAGAACTTCATCTTCAACCTCACAACTTTGTAATATCTTAGTGAGTTTTACGATGTAGAACTTAAGAGAAATATCACTTGGTGATTACAGCTTTTTAAGAAGCAAAGTTAAACTCTTGTAATATTTATTTTACATTGATTGTAAAAGGAAGTTCCTAGAGTGATCAAGTTGTGATCAGTAGACTCTAGAAGACTTAGAAGTTTTCTAAGTGGAGAACCATTGTAATCAAGATTGATTAGTGGATTAAATCCTCAGTTGAGGTAAATCAGCTTGTCACGGGTGGACTGGAGTAGTTTAGTTAACAACGAACCAGGATAAAAATAATTGTGTGGTTTACTTTTATCTACCATTTTTTGATCAAACCCTTATTCAATCCCCCATTTTCTAAGTGTTTTTCACTTCTTCAATTGGTATCAGAGCGCCGGTTCTAGGTGAAAACACTTAACCGTGTTAGAGAAAAGATTCAGGGAGAAAAACACAAAATGGTTGAAACAATAGAAGTAACCGTTTCAATGGTTACAATAGACCACTAGTCTTTGATAGTGAGAACTTTGAGTATCGGAAAGATAGACATGAAAGATACTTTCTTTGTCAAGATGGTGACTTATGGGATCTAGTATTGGATGGTTATACACATCCAGTTTCTGCTCAAGGAGTCAAGCTCACTAGACAGGCTATGAGTGATGATCAAAAGAAAGCATTCAAGAATCATCATAAATCAAGAACTATATTGTTAAATGCTTTCTTTCATGCTGAGTATGAGAAGATAACAAATAGAGAAACAACTCATGATATCTTTGAATCTCTAAAGATAACTCATGAGGGAAATGCTCAAGTAAAGGAGACAAATGCTCTAGCTCTAATCCAAAAGTATGAAGCTTTTAGAATGGAGGATGATGAAAACATTGAAGCAATGTTCTCAAGATTCTAAACTCTAACTGCTGGATTAAGAGTTCATGACAAGGGATACACAAAATTTGATCATGTTAAAAAGATAATCAGAAGTCTTCCCAGAAGATGGGGACCAATGGTTACAGCATTCAAGATAGCAAAGAACTTGAATGAAGTATCTTTTGAAGAGTTGATAAGTGCCTTGAGGAGTCATGAGATTGAGCTGGATGCAAATGAACCTTAAAAGAAAGGTAAGTCTATTGGTTTGAAATCAAATAATAAAAAATGCACTAACGCTTTTCAGGCAGAAGAAGAAGGATCTGACCAGTCAGAGTCATAAGAAGAAGAAAGTGAATTGTCTCTTCTATCCAGAAGGATGAATCAACTCTGGAAGATTCAAGAACTTCAAGAGACCTGAAAAGGGAGAGTCTTCTAATCACAGAAGATCTGGCAAGAAGAAAGTTGCCTGCTATGAATGCAAAGAACCTGGACACTACAAGAATGAATGTCCAAAGCTTCAGAGGGAAAAGCCCAGAAAGAAGTTTGAAAAGAAGAATGGCATGATGGCTACCTGGGATGACTCAGAGTCTTCTGATCAAGAGTCAGACTCTGAATATGAGCAAGCCAACATAGCACTTATGGCAACAGTTGATGCTGGTAAAGAATCTACTTCTGATTCAGACTTTGATGAGGTATTTTCTAAACTCTCTATAGATGATTTAGTTTCCATCTTATCAGAACTTCTGAAAGTCAAGAGTCAACTTAGTATCAAATACAAAAAGCTCAAAAAGCTCTTTGCATCTGAAACTAAGAGACTTGAAATAGAAAACTCTGAACTGAAAGAAAAAGTTTTAAAATTGACTAAAGATGTTAAAACATCTTCAAGTTCAAAAAATTCTATTCTAAGAACTAACAATATTTTGAAAGAATATGACTTGAGCTTCAAAAAGTTCTTATCTAGAGGTATAGGCAGAAATCAGCTAGCCTTTGTGATCTATGGTGTTAGTGGAAACAAGAGAATAGGTATAGGCTTTGAGGGTGAAACCCCATATAAAGCTGAACCTGTTGATGAGATGATTATCAAATACAAAACTTTGTATGAACAGTTCAAGTATGGTCATTCTCATGATATCAAAAACACATCACACTCTAAGAGTTTCCATATAACAGACACAAAGAAACATGCTATTACATGTTCTGGTAAATTTTATGTGAAATCTCAGTTCAATCAGAACTTGAGAAGGACTAACCCCAAAGGACCCAAAAGAATGAGGGTATCTAAGGATAAGATAATTCCTGTTGCAGATCTCTTTCATAGTGAAAAAGACAAACATGTCATGGTACCTGGACTCTGGGTGCTCACGTCACATGACGGGAAGAAGGTCAATGTTCCAAGATCTGGAACTTAAATCTGTTGGAGAAGAAAAGTTTAGAGGGAATCAGAAGGGCAAAATCATTGGCTCAGGAACCATTTGTATTGGTAATTTTCCCTCTATAACTAATATTCTTTTAGTAGATGGATTAGCTCATAACTTATTGTCCATAAGTCAATTAAGTGACAATGGTTATGACATAATCTTTAATCAAAAGTCTTGTAAAGCTATTAGTCAGAAGGATGGCTCAATCCTATTTACAGCCAAGAGAAAGAACAACATTTATAAGATTGATCTTTCAGATGTTAAGAACCAACAGGTTACTTGCCTTATGTCTATTAACGAAGAGCAATGGGTCTGGCATAGAAGATTGGTTCATGCTAGTTTGAGAAAGATTTCTCAGATTAACGAACTTAATCTGGTCAGAGGACTCCCTAATCTGAAATATAAATCAGATGCTCTTTGTGAAGCATTTCAGAAAGGGAAGTTTTCAAAACCTGCGTTTAAATCTAAGAATGTTGTCTCTTCCTCTAGGCCTTTATAACTTCTGCACATTGATCTTTTTGGCCCAGTCAAAACAGCATCAATCAGAGACAAGAAATATGGATTGGTCATCGTAGAAGACTATAGAAGATGGACTTGGGTAGAGTTCTTAAAACACAAGGATGAGTCAGATTCTGTGTTCTTTGACTTCTGTACTCAGATTCAATCTGAAAAGGAATGCAAAATCATAAAAGTCAGAAGTGAACATGGTGGTGAATTTGAGAACAGATTCTTTGAAATTTATTTCAAAGAAAATGGCATTTCCCATGATTTCTCTTGTCCTAGAACTCCACAGCAAAATGGAGTTGTAGAACGAAAGAATAGGACTCTACAAGAAATGGCCAGAACCATGATCACTGAGACAAATATGGCTAAGCATTTCTGGGAAGAAGCAATTAACACAGCTTGTTATATTCAGAATAAAATCTCCATAAGACCTATTCTAAATAAGACTCCTTATGAGTTGTGGAAGAACAGAAAGCCCAACATTTCATATTTCCATCCTTTTGGATGTGTCTGTTATTCTGAATACTAAAGATCAGCTGAACAAGTTTAATTCTAAAGCTAATAAGTGTTTCCTTCTTGGATATTCTGAACGCTCTAAGGGCTACAGAGTATACAATACTGAAACTCTGGTAGTTGAAGAATCAATCAATATCAGATTTGATGATAAGCTTGGCATTGAAAAGCCAAAGCAGTTTGAGAATTTTGCCGATATAGATATCTCTAACTCAGATCATGAAGAACCCAAGAGTAAGGATGTTTCAGAAGATCAAGTTGCAGCGTCTTTAGAGAATCTCAGAATATCTGAAGAGCCAACACTCAGAAGATCTTCTAGACTCAACTCTGCTCATCCAGAAGATGTTATAATTGGAAAGAAAGATGATCCCAACAGAACAAGAGCATTCCTAAAGAACAATGCAGAATGTCAATTTGGTTTAGTGTTTTTGATTGAGCCAACTTCTACTGATCAAGCTCTGGAAGATACTGACTGGATAATTGCCATGCAAGAAGAGTTAAATCAGTTCACAAGGAATGATGTTTGGGATTTGATTCCCAGACCTAAAGGATTCAATATTATTGGAACAAAATGGGTCTTCAGAAACAAGCTAAGTGAGAAAGGTGAAGTCATCAGAAAGAAAGCCAGACTGGTCGCTCAGGGCTATAGTCGGCAAGAAGGTATTGACTATACAGAAACCTTTGCACCAGTGGCCAGGTTAGAATCTATTAGATTATTAATTTCTTTTGCCACTCAGAATAACATCACTCTGTATCAGATGGATGTTAAGAGTGCCTTTTTAAATAGTTATATAGATGAAGAAGTATATGTCCATCAACCTCCTGGTTTTGAAGACTCTAAGTCTCCAGAACATGTTTTTAAACTAAAAAAATCATTATACGGATTGAAGCAAGCTCCCGGAGCTTGGTATGAAAGATTAAGTTCCTTCCTTCTGGATAATGGTTTCACAATAGGAAAAGTGGACACAACTCTCTTTTGTAAAACCTTTAAAAAGGATATTTTAATTTGTCAAATTTATGTTGATGATATTATATTTGGAACATATAATGCTACACTTGGAAAGGAGTTTGCTAAGTCTATGCAGGCAGAATTAGAGATAGGCATGATGGGAGAACTCAAATATTTACTAGGCATTCAGATTCATCAAACTTTTGAAGGAACTTATGTTTATCAGACTAAGTATTTCAAAGAGCTTCTGAAGAAGTTCAACATATCTGAAAGCAAAAAATCAAAGACTCCAATGCATCCAACGTGCGTATTAGGTGAGGATGAGGTGAGCAAGAAGGTAGATCAGAAGATCTATAGAGGTATGATAGGATCTCTTCTCTATCTGACCCCTTCTAGACCTGATATTTTATTCAGTGTATGCTTGTGTGCTAGATTCCAATCAGATCCTAGAGAATCTCACTTAACTGCTATCAAGAGAATTCTTAGGTATCTGAAAGGTACTACTAATGTTGGTTTAGTCTACAAAAGATCTGAAGAATACAACTTAGTAGGATATTGTGATGCTGACTACGCTGGAGATAGAGTTGAAAGGAAAAGTACTTCTGGAAGCTGTCAGTTTCTGGGAAGTAACCTGATCTCCTGGTACAGCAAGAAGCAAGCAACAATTGCACTCTCTACTACAGAAGCAGAATATGTAGCTGCTGCTGGATGTAGTACATAGATGCTCTGGATGAAAAGTCAGCTAGAAGACTATCAGATATATGAGAGTAACATTCCTATATTCTGTGATAATACTTCTGCTATTTGTTTATCTAAGAATCCTATTTTACATTCTGAGGCTAAACATATAGAGATTAAACATCACTTTATTAGGGACTATGTTCCGAAGGGTGTTCTTTCTTTAAACTTTGTTGATACAGAACATCATTGGGTTGATATCTTTACAAAACCCCTTGCTGAAGATAGGTTTAATTTCATTCTGAAGAACGTCAGTATAGATTTATGCCCAGAATGAAGGTGTTGAGAAGATCTGATATATATGGATTAGATTGGAAATGTTTATTTATTTTCTTATCAGATGTTCTGTGTATGTATAATCATTTAGATACTCTGATTCTGTTATTTCTAAGGTTTCATATGTCTAAGTATGATACATAACTTCTGTTAAAGCAAAACAGCTTTCACCAGCTATTCCAGATGATGACCACATGTTCATTCTGAAGGGACAAGCATGTGTGCAGTTGATGAGACGCCGCCCTAGGTAACTTGGCAAATCTTTTCAAATCTCACGCTATCTTCACTAATGTCTCTCAACATTAAATGTGATTGATTCAGTTTCTGTAACCACTTGCATTTAGAATTTCATTGCATTCTTTTTCAAATCCGTGTCTATATAAACACATATCATATTCATTTTCACTCTTTTCACTCCTTCATCAATCATTTGTTTTATGCAATTCGGTCTTCTTTTCTCTCTTCACAAAAACCCTAAAAGCAAGAAAACAAGAAATCTCAAGTGTTCTTCAATGGCTTCTTCATCAAACGCTCAACAAAAGGTTTTGTCGTCTCAGCAACAACAAGAACAAGATCAACAGCAACAACAAAATGCTCCATTGAAAACCTGTTTGATTCCTTACAAAGACTTAGAAGTTCTCTGTGAGTTTATGGTTGATTTTGAAAATCTTCAAGCACATCAGTTCAACATCAAGACAAACATGTTGGTTCAAGGATGGGCAAATTACTTTGATCGTCTCATTGGAACGGTTTATCCTCTTTTGGTTAAGGAATTTTGGACTCATGCTACCCTAACCTCAAACGCCATTATCTCCTTCGTGTTAGGGCAAGAGATTGCAATTACTGAAAATCTGATAAAGAAGTTATTCAATCTCCAAGGTTTGGGTGGAATAACTGGTGCACTTCCTGGAAGAACTGATTGGGAAACAGATTATCCAGAAATATTTACTTCTGGAAAACGTTCACCTCACTCCACGGATCTGAAGCCTTCTTACAGAGTTTGGGCAAAGATCATTCTGGGATCTCTCAACCACAGAAAATCAACTGTTTCTGCAACCTATATCAGTCAAGATCAGCAGTTCCTTCTGTACTGCATTGGAAAGGGTATGAGAATTAACTTGCCTCATGTTCTGTTCCATCATCTGAGGACTCATGTGAGAGAGTCAAGAGAAGCAGAACTTCTGAAATATCCCAAGATTAAGAAGAATACCATTCCTATGGGAAGGTTGATATCGGACATTCTGAATGAGAGTGGTCTGATTGATACTCTGAGAGCAGCTGGCTCAATTCAAGATTTGAATGTTGTAAGTGGGAGTACTCTGACTTCCCACACTCTGAGGAGAATGTAGTTAATTGGAAAGGTGATCTCTACCCCAACAGTGATTCCTGATATTCTGACCAGAAGAAGTCTAGTTGTTGATTTCCTTCTGATCTTCAAGGAAGAACTATCTGAATCTGTCCAACTCTATCTAGAGTCCTGTGTAAGAGACCAGTCAGAAGTTGACCCTGCTTGGATTCGTGGAAGAACTCTTCCTTCTTTGGATGATCTAATAAAAAAGGATAAGAAGAAGAAACAGAAGAAGAAGAGAAAGGCTGCTGGCGAAGGTCCTGCTACAAAGAAAACTAAGAAGCAGAAGAAACCTTCAAGTATTGTAATATCTGACTCTGTACCCGTTAATAGTTATGAACAAGTATCAACAAAATCTCTGAAAATCCCCAGATCTTCTGAACAGTTTCAGAAGTTAATAGAAGAAATTGATAATGTAGACACTTCTAGTTTACACTCTTCTTCTGACCTTCCCCCTCAGCAAAAACCACCATCTTCTGAAATTCCATCTTCTTCCACCACCACAAAAGGAAAACGCCCACTTCATTCTGAACCAATTTTAAACCCCAAACCACTAAATGTTATCTTCCCACCAATTCCATCTGAAAATATCTTCTCCACTAATCAATCTAAACCAACCTCTTCCATTCCTAAACCAATATCACCAATTTCTGACCCTTCATCACCATCCACATTTTCTGACCCAATTGTTGCAGTCGTTGACTCTAACAATGAAGCAGAATCTTCTCCCCTCCATCCTCTTCAAACACTTCTTCTTTGTTTGATAGATTATTTGAACCATATTTCATCTCTCACCCAAAATCTCCATTCACCATTCTCAGAAACAACCCTCCAAAACCTTCTGTTAATATACGTTTTGAAATATTAAAATATAAGGTCAGAATAGGGTTAGAGTATCTGAAGGTTGCCCATGACTCCAAGCTGGATCATGTTTCTGCTGAAAAGATTTGGAAAGCTTTTTCTGAAGATGTACAAGCATAATTTCTGGACCTCCAGAAGGATTGTCTTGCTGATGCTCCTCGTCTTTCTGGACTGTCTCTGGAGTTTGGCAGTGGCAGGTATTATCATCCCATTTCTAACTGGAAGATTCTGGAAGGAAAACCCTTTGTAGATGAAATGGAAGTTGATACTCCTTTGCCTCTGGTTGTCTGGACTCCTTATCCTTTGTCAAATCTGACTGGAGACTTCAAGACTCTGTTTGACTAGTTCAGGGAGAACCCTCTGGAAGAGTATCCTAACTTGGTGTATCCAGTCATTGAGTATCCTGCTGAAGAAGAAGAAGAAGAAGATGCTGAAGTGCAACATGCTGAAGCCATTCCTGCTGAAGAGGAACCTGCTGTTGTTAATCAGATGATTCCAGCTTCTGATGTTCCTACTTCTTCTGATGGTCCTTCTACATCTGTTTTGATGGAAACTCTGAAGGAACTCCAACAGAATCAAGCTTCAGTGGTTAGTTGTCTGGACAAGCAAGATGACACAAATGCTGAATTCAGAACATGGATGTAGAGAACAGAAGAATCTTCCAAGAAGCAAGCTGAAGACACCGCTGAGATTAAGAACCTTCTGGCAGCCTTAGCCTCTAAGTTTAGCCAGTCGTAGTCCATGTCTTGTGTCTTAGTTGTTTTTCTTGTTTCTTGCATCTGATTTGTTTGCATATGCTTTGTACTCCCTTCTGATTAATCAATAAAATTATATTTCTCTCTTCACTCTATGTGTCTTTCATCTGAATCTTTTATACCTTTTGATGTTATGACGAAAAGGGGGAGAAGCGTGCTAATGGAATTGATTTATAATATCAATTGCTGGACTTAAGTCTCAACATTCCTAACGATTATATTGCAAGTTTTCTATCTCTGATAGTTTTGCAAGAATGTAATACTATGAACAAGCTCACTATGGGGAGAAGCGAATATGGAAAAAACTACTCAAGCAATATTCTCAAACTCAATAAATACACTTCAAATAGAAAAAGAGAAAAAGAGAGAAAGAAAGTTCTTAGAGAAACTACACTAAACACTTTATTTTAAGAAATCTAGTTTCTATGAAATCTGTAAGAACACAAAAGCTGCTGCTTATAAATTGTGTTAACATTTGAGCTATACTGTTTATGTTTCAATATGCTTTTTAGAAGAATTATCTTGTAATTATTTCAATTGTAAATATGTTGAGATTTATTTTCCTCAAGTGAATAGGTTGTTATTCTGTATACTTGACAGGAATAAGGTGGCTTTCCTGAGTCTTAGAGGTTCTTTGTAATCTTTCAAGATTAGTGCGTTAAGTCCTTTTCTAAGGCGAAATTACCTTGGCGGGTGGACATGATTAGCCTTTTCCAAGGTGAACCTGGATAACTAAAAGTGTTCATTTTCATCTTTCCTTGAACTATCTCTCCATATTTAAAGAACTCTTTCTTACAAGAATCAAGTTTTTAGAAAACACAATTCAAACCCCCCTTTCTTGCGTTTTTCTCATCCTTCAAATGGTACCTTTAGTCTTGAAATGGAATGATTCAATGGTTAATGGTCAAGACACTTGGAAAATGGGTCAAAAGTTTGTGTAATCTTCTGACTAGAGGGAGATTTTCAAGTAATTGGATCTGTAACACAAAGATCTTGCAGATTTGAATGAGTTTGCAACTTGGTTCTTCATAAAAGTGGACCTATAATTCATGTATGGATGCCTACCTTCATCTTTTTTATTCTCCTTGCTCAATAATGCTATGGAGAAGTTCATGTACTTTTTTAAAAGCCCTAAACATCCTCTACAACTTTGTTGTTTGGAGTTTTCTCAAATTGTCAAGGGATCTTGATGGAAATTGCCTTCAAGTTGGGCACTTTTTTGGATCAAATCTGACAAAGTTAACAACTTTATGGCTCCACAACTTAAAATCCTTTCTCTTTTTGAAGGTTCCTTCACAAGGAAAAAGTTGTAGATCATAACTTCCTCTACAATTCAGCCTTTGGATCACAAAATTTGGCTGCTTATTGAAGAAGTTATGAGCTTTCAAAGTTGAGCATTAAACATATAATTTCTTCATGAAAAAGTATAAACCCTAATTTTGAATTTTGAGTCTTTAGTTAATTTTCTTGATTATTCTTGATCAAATGACTTCAATAATATCATATTATTGATTTTTATTTTTAAAAGTCCATGGTTGACCGAATTTCCCAAAAGTCAAAGTTGATCTTAGAGAGTTGACTTTTTCTAGTTGAATTACATTCTTCTGAGTATCTATTGAATCAAACTCTTATAGCCAAATGGATGATATGGATGGATTTTTATGAGCATTTGAGATCCTTGAATCATATCTTGAGCCATAAGTCCTTGCCTTGATCAAAAGTCAACTTTCTAGAGAATTAGGTTAAAACTCTAATTGTGTACCTGATGAATTTGAAAGTTTTTTATATTGATTTGAACCAAACTTGGGCTTGGGTATTGATGAGAGAAATCACTTAATCTTATGAGGAAACTTGAGTTCCTTTGTGAGCCTCAAAACCCTAATTTTCCTGAGCTCCTTGATGAATCACCTATCTTGTGAAACAAGCAACAAGCAAACACAATCTTTTTTGTATATTTTTTGGTTAGCAAATGATGCATGAATGATTATGAATGGTGATAATGATGATCACACTCTTTGAGATTCAGTGCAAATAAGGTGGGATCTTAGGGTCACAAATTGGGGTATGACAGGTGGGAAGATGATTGTTAGAGTTGGGATCTTAGGTGGCGGAGACCTTTTCTTTTTGTTTATGAGGAGGCTCTTTTTAGTGATCTTCAATCTATAATTAATGAATTTATACCATTGTTGGTGAGTGGTGTTTGAAGATGGCATTAT
Source organism: Vicia villosa (assembly GCF_029867415.1). NCBI lineage: Eukaryota > Viridiplantae > Streptophyta > Magnoliopsida > Fabales > Fabaceae > Vicia > Vicia villosa. The sequence continues at coordinate 198,021,127 of NC_081180.1, forward strand.
TTGAGTGATGGTGATTATTCCATGTCTTCTGCTTACTCTAGTCTTCTCGTCGATTACGCCCTTATCAGCAGGTCCATCCTATTGATTAGTCATCCCGTCTATTTGAGTTAGTTGGGATCCCTCTAAAGTAAAAGTTTTATCTTGGAAATTGCTTAAGGATCATTTCCCTACCAGAGATAATTTGCTTAAAAGGGGAATCCATTTGACCTCGGGGACTTTGACCTTCCCCTTTTATTCTTTATTCATTGAGTTGACCTCACATCTCTTCTTGACTTGTGAGGTTGTGTCCTTTTGTTTGGTATAGAATTTTTAGGTGCTTGGGTTGGTGTTCTTTTTTTCCTAGGGGTGTCATGACCGTTTTCCAATTGTTTTTTCCCTTGAGTGGTGGGAACATGACTAGAGGGGGGGTTATGGATGATTTGGCATGCTGTTGTTTGGTCCATTCCAAAATCTAGGAATGATATCACTTTCTCTAGTTTAGAGGTGACAACAAAAGATGTGGAATATATGAATATTTTCTAGACTTTGAAATGGTTTCTTGGTAGGTCTCTGGGGAACTCTTGTACCTTCTCTTATTAGCTTAAGAATCCTTTTCCTCTATCTGAGCTAATAGCGGGGTGAGTGACTCTGGCCTCCCTCTGAGTATGTTCTTGTCGGTTTCTATGGTTTTGTTGTTGCAGTAACCTTGGATGGAGAGATCTAGCTTTGTCTAGATTCTGGGTAATGCCTTTTCTCTAGTGTGACTTTCCCCTAGCTTGGTGGGTGGTTGGACTTGTACCTGAGGTTTTTCTTTTCATCCTTGTGTCGGCTTTGTTGTTTTATCATTTTTTTCTTTTTTGACACTTCTTAGTGCCTCTTTCTTATTTTATATATTATATTTGCCATTAAAAAATTCGTCTTCCCGAGTTCACGTGTCTCCAATATCACCTTCCCATATGCATGTGTCCCTTGCTATTGCTCTAGAATTTCTATTAGTTAAGCTTGTTGATGTCGTTCTTGATGTTGTTTTCCAGAGGCCCTGCAGATACCTCACTACGTACTTTAACAATTATGCATACTTTGTATAAATGGTTTAAAATATAAAGTTTAGTTAATTATATCAGTTTTATAACAATTTACTATCCGAAAGGGAAATTTACTATCTTGAGGGTTGTTTTAAACTAAACATCTCGATTCTCCACTAAGTTATGAAATAAAAAATATTATCATCCATGAAGTTGAGCAGCCAGATATCCTGACGAATTCTCAATTAGCAGATCGATGTGCAGGAGGGGTCAGGATCTTTAGGGCAAGCTTTATTGAGATCCTTACAGTCCACACACATGTGCCACTTGCTTGTCTTTTCCTTGATCATTACCACATTTGAGAGATAAGTCGAGCAGCTGTTCTCTCTAATGAAACCCGCCTTGATTAATTTCCTTACTTACTCAACAATAGCTTGTTCCTTTTCCTCCCTGATTTTCCCTTCCTCTGTGCTATCATTTTGTATGCCGGATCGATGGCTAGTTTATGACATATGACTTCGGGGTCGATACCCGGCATGTCAGAGGGTTTCCATGCGAACAAGTCTAAATTCTCTCTAAGAGTTTGTATGATTCCTAACTCTTCATCGGGGGCAAGACCGAATACTATTTATGTCGTCTGGAAAGCCTCTGATCCGATTTGCAATGTTTTCACCTTTCCGATGGGCGTGAGACTATCCAACGCTGGATCCTCCATAGGGTCGAGATCAATCATGTCAACATTCAATAGGTTGACCTTAGCTGGAAGACACAAAGTCTTTTTCTTCAATTTCAGATTATCCTTGTAGCATTTGCAAGCCAAACCCTGATCGCCTTTGACCACACTGACCTCTCCGCTTCTCAACGGATACTTCATTGTAAGATATAGCATGGAAAGTGCAGCTTCCAAGGCATCGAAAGCCAGCCTTCCAACGATGATGTTGTATGGGGAGGCCTTATTCACAATGAGCTACCTGACCTTCACCGACTTGGAAATATTTCTGATGCCAAACACGGTCGTTACTGGCATATGACCTAACACCTATACTTGCTCGCCTGAAAAACCAACAAACGTTCCCTTGAAGGGCAGCATTTATGATGCATCCATCCCCATGCCTTTGAAAGCATCCCAATATAAAGCATCAGCCTAACTACGGGGTAGATGAGTACTCTCTTGACACTCCATTCCCTAATATAAACCTTGATAACCATTGGGTCATTCTTGTGTGCCAACATCCCCTTAGAATCTTTTTTGGAAAAGCTCACCACGGTTGAAACTGTGACCTCGATTTCTGGAACCTCATTCTGGGATACGTTCATGACCAAACGCTCGTAGCATTTCCGGGCTGAACTAGTTTCTCCTCCTCCCGCGAATCCCCCGATGATAGTATTTAAAGTGTACCATGACATGCGGGTCTCGTGAATTTCCTCTGAAGGTCTGCCCTTCTAGGGCTGGGCCCTATTTGTTCCATATTCCTTACACTTCGGGCTTCTATTTCTTGCAACTGTTGGTCCGTCCTTCTTCATGTACAATGATAGTTTGTCGCGTTAATTTAGAGCTTCGGTTTCTCTTTTAAGTTGTATACAATATTCTGTGTGGTGACCTTTCACCCAGTGAAACGAACACCAGAGGTCGTCCCCTTGTCAGTTATTGTCCTAACCGCCAAAGCCCGGCCTGACCTTGCTGTTAGGCCCAGGTGATCCACCTTACATAAGATATCGGTTCTCCTGCTATTTAGGGGGGGTAAAATAATCCCCACCGTCATTATTGAATCGCCGACCCGGTGTTGGTATATTACGACGCAGAGGAAGGTATATCGGTCTTTCCTTTAAAGTAGTGACCTTCTCTTGTTTGTATGAGGTTTTTCACGAGCGTCCCGATGTCGTTTCTCCATGTTACTCTCCCCCTTGATATAACACTTGGAGGAGTTCATTACTTCCTCCATGTTAGAGGTTGGATTCAATGCTAGGGATTAATTGAAATGTCCTGCCCAGAGTCCATTTTGGAATTCTCCAACAAACATATCTTGGTTCGGGTGGGAGACTTTATTGGTCTCCTAGTTAAACCGGGCTATGTATTCCCTGAGGGACTCGGATTGTGCCTGGCGTACGTTGAAAAGACTAGTTGGGGACACCTTGCGGGGCTTGTTGGCTGAGAAATGTTGGACCTTTTTTTTAGCCAGGTCAAAATACCCTAAGACGGATGCCTTGGGCAAGCTCATGTACCAAAATAATGCCACATCTTTGAAAGTTCCAGCTATTAACTTACACTTCAGAGAGTCTTAGGTGCCGACTATGCCCTTCTGATTATTGAATGTGATGATATGCTCATGAGTATCACTTTTTCCGTCAAAAGACGGTAAGTGAGAAGGATTGAAGTTCTCCTGCACCGTATCTTCCCAAACAACATTTGCCAAAGGTTGTAGATCAAAAGGCTCTTATGGGAATCCATCTTCTTGCGTCGTTTAGGACTAGAAAATTTGGACACTGTCTTGGAGGTCTCATTCTACTGCCTCAGGGCCTCCACCATGGCGAGTAGCTGGGCTATTTCAGATGGAGTTTCCTCATTGTTGGGTGATGCTCTATACATCTTGGTGTTAATGGTGTGTGAATTGATATGCGGCTTGGGAAAGTTTTACCTAGGCCTCACGGTGGGCGCCAAATGTTCCTGCAGTACACTTTAGATTACTCCTCGGAAGAAGATTTCGACGAAGTCAAACAGGAGTTTGTGTGTGATAGCTTTAGAGATTTAAGTCGTGCAAGTAGTGAAAGCTCAAGATAGAATGCCTCTTGCTTATCCCTCGGTCAGGATCCCTATTTATAATTGTTGGAGCAATAATCACCATCATAAATAGAGGTAACTTTGATTCCCTCCATGATGAGTATCTACCGTAACCTCTGCCGCCTAGTCATTAACGGATTAAAACCCGCGTAATGGCGGAGTCCTTTTATCTGTGGACGAAGGTTATGGCCAATTAGGGTAGTCGCTTCTGACCCCACTTATGATAACATCCGGTAACGTGGAGATTCTGTCTCAATGCAAACTGAGGGCCCTACCCGGGTAGAAGGTCCGTGCCGAGTTAAAGGTCCATGTCGGGTTGATCTAATAGTTTCTTAAGATTAGTCCTATCTCTTACCCATCTTATCTTGTGTCACCTATTTCTTTCTGGTGCTGGCATGCCTAATAGGCCTAAAAATTCGAAATATGTACAATAAATATGAGTGATTATAAGGTAGTGGATCAGCTGCACCACACCCCATGAAAGATTTCAATGTTATCCCTATTAATGAGTTCTGTTGTTCATAGAGATTCCCTGATGAAAGTATTAGAGCAAGCTTATGTTAATCATGATGTGACTGCAGACCAATTTAGTTAAGTGGTTAGTAACATCACTGCTTGTAATAATTTGAGTTTCTATGATGAAGAACTACCTGAGGAGGGAAGGAATCATAATTTGTCTCTACACATTTATTTGAGTTCCAAGGAGGATTCTCTAAGCTAACTTATAAAGGTGCTCCTATAAGATATAGTATTCATATAGTGAAGGCGTTTGATGGGTCAAAGAAGTCTGTAATTGGAGAAGTGGATTTGCCTATCTGTGTTGGTCCTCATATGTTTCAGATAACTTTCCAAGTGATGGATATTTATCCTGCGTACAACTGTCTTCTAGGACGCTCGTGGATTCATGAATTTGGGGTTGTTACCTCTACACTACATAAGAAGTTAAATTTTGTCAAGAATGGTAGGTTGGTTGTTGTGAACGGAGAACAAGCATAGCTGATTAGTCATCTCTCATCTTTTAGTGTTTTGGAAGCCGATGAAGCTGTTGTGGCGACTCCGTTCCAAGCTTTATCTCTTGGTAATTAACATAAGATAGTTGGTTCATCCATCTCTTCTTTTAAGGATGCTCAACAGGTTGTGCAACATGGGCCATCAGGTGTTTGGGGACAAGTGGTCAACTTACAAGAGAACAAGAACAGGACTGGCTTGGGTTTCTCCCATCATAATATTTCAGCTAAGAAACCAGAACCTTATTTTCATTCGTCCAAAGAGACATTCCATAATGCATGCTTCATCCACCCTATCTCTCCAAAAGTGGATGCTATAATTGAAGACGAGTCAGAGCTGGAGATGCCGAACTTCGTGAAGCATGGAAGATTGACAAAAATTGGATTGCTGTCAATATTCCTTATTGTGTTCATGTGTCGAATTAATTTGTTTCTTTTGTTTTTTTTTTCAAAATCCTTTCACTCTGCCCAAGGTGAAAGTGACGTTGTTTGGGCTTACCTGTATGTTTCAAATTTTAAAATCATTAATAAAAGTCATTTTATTTCCCATATATATGTGTTTTTACTTTTTGCTTTTTCTGGAAAATGGTAACATAAAAAACCCTTAAAAATAACTATCAACAATCTGCCTAATCACTTATTGCATTTATCCATTTTTAAAATCAAACATAAATCATATGTGCAGAATATTCTGTAAAACCTTTGAAAATAATGACCCTGCTCCCTCTCTCAACTTTTAATTTACTGTGCATGAGGCTGAAGAAGAGAGTGAAGATAGTATTCCTAATTATATTTCTCGATTGCATGAGCATGAGCACGAGGAGATTCCATTCAGCCATATAAAGAGTCGTTAGAAGTGATCAACCTTGGTTCTGAGGAAGATAAGAAAGAAGTCAAGATTGGGGCGCTGCTTGGTCAAAATGTTAAGAAGAGGATTGTAGAGCTTGTGAAAGAGTATGTTGATATTTTTGCATAGTCTTATAAAGACATGCCTGTTATAAATACAGATATTGTGGAGCATCGTCTGCTGTTGAAGCCTAAGTACCCTCCTGTGAAGCATAAGCTGCGAAGAAGTCACCCTAATATGGCCAAAAGGGTTAAAGAAGAGGTTTTGAAAATGATGGATGCAGGTTTTCTCGTTACATCAGTTTACCCTAAGTGGATTTCTAACATTGTGCCAGTATCCAAGAAGGAGGGAAAAGTTCACATGTGTGTTGATTACTGAGATCTGAACAAGGCCAATCCAAAAGATGATTTTCCTTTACCACACATTGATAAGTTGGTGGATAATACGTCAACGTTCAATGTCCTCTCCTTCATGGATGGATTTTCAGGATATAACCAAATCAAAATGGCACCTGAGGACATGGAAAAACAACATTTATCACATCCTAGGGAACATTATGCTATAGAGTGATGTCCTTCGGATTGAAGAACGTTGGTTCAAAGTACCAAAGTGCTATGACAACCTTATTTGATGACATGATGCTCAAATAAATTGTAGTCTAGGTGGACGATATGATTTCCTTGTCTCAATCAAAAGAGGGTCACAAGGAAAATTTATTAAAGTTATTTCAGTGTTTAAGGAAGTATCCTCTCCGCTTGAATCCAAACAAATGCACTATTGGTGTCAGTTCTAGAAATTTGTTAGGCTTTATTGTCAGCCAGAAAGGAATTGAAGTTGATCCTGTTAAAGTCAAAGCTATTAAAGAAATGATAGTACCAATAACAGAAAAGCAGGTTAGAGGTTTCCTTGGGCGTTTGAGTTATATTTCCAGGTTTATTTCTCACATGACTGCTACCTGTGAACCAATTTCCAAGTTTTTGAATAAGGATCAGGGATGTGTGTAGGATGCTGATTGTCAGAAAACTTTTGACAGCATTTAAGAGTATCTCGTCGCGCCTCTTATTTCGCTCCCTCCTGTTGAAGGAAGATCTTTGATAATGTATTTAATTATGCTGAACAATTCCATGGGTTGTATCTTGGGTGAGAAAGATGAATCTGGAAGAAAAGAGTATGCCATTTATTATCCAAGCAAGACGTTTACTAATTAAGAGTCACGGTATTCATTGTTTGAAAAAACTTGTTGTACCTTAACTTGGGCTGCTAGACGTTTGAGACAATACATGTTGAATCATACTACTTGGTTGATCTTCAAAATGGACACAATCAAGTACATATTTGAAAAGCCTACTTTGACTGAAAGAATTGCCCACTAGCAGATGTTGTTATTTGAATATGATATTGAATACCAAACTTAGAAAGTTGTGAAAGGTAGTGTGTTGGCATAGTACCTTGCTCACCAACTAATTGAAGATTATCAGTCCATTAGGTTTGACTTCCTTGATAAAGATGTAATGTATTTGAAAGATAAAGATTGTGATTAGTCATTTCTAGAAGAAGGGCCAGAACCTGGATCCCGTTGGGGATTAGTTTTTGATGGAGCTTCCAATGCTTATGGTTTTGAGGTTGGTGCAGTTATTATCACTCCACAAGGTTCACATATTCCTTTCACTCCAAGGATATGTTTCGATTGTACGAATAATGTTGCTGAATATGAAACTTGTATTCTTGGCCTTGACAAAGCCATTGATCTTAGAATTAAGAACCTTGATGTCTATGAAGATTCAGCATTGGTGATTAATCAAATCATTGGAGAATAGGAGACTCATCACCCAAGCTTGATCCCTTACAAATATTATGCTAGAAGATTGTTGACCTTCTTCAACAAAGTTGAGTTCCACCACATCCCTCGATATGAGAATCAAATGACAAATGCTTTAGCTACATTGTCTTCCATGTATAGGGTGAACTTTCAATAATGAAATGCCTCCGATTACGATTAAGCATCTTGATAGACCTGCTCATGTGTTTACGGCTGAAATAGAATCAAATGGAAAGCCTTGGTATCATGACATTAAATATTTCCTCCAGGCTCAATAATACCCACTTTTAGAACAAGATTTGGTTATGCACTTTATCTTTAAATTTTGGATGATAACAACACATATATTTTATATGTAAAAAATTTTGTTTCTAATGATTTCTTGAGTGTGACGATCAGAATCTCTATATGATTTAGGACTGTTGTCTAAGGAATCATCAGATATGATGTCGTCAGAAATACTACTCTACTTCACTTTTGAAGAAACATCAGTAGTTCAATGGAATGTGGAATGTTAATCTGAAAAAGGATTTCTTGTGTACTTCTCAGCAAGCTTCTACTTCAGAAGTCTCAAGTATCTCATATCAGAAAACAAAGTCTACATTAGATACAAGCTATTGTTTCAAATATCAGATGTCAAGATATGTTCATTCAAAAGAGTTGTTGCTCGTTACTATGATGACATAGTCAAGACGTGTTATGACTCATTGTTCGAATATCAAGACATGTTCCTCGTATATGTTGTTACACTTTTATCTGAAGAGAGTTCTATTTTAAAAACTCTGACACTATTGTTCCCGATTTCTTTCTCACTCTTAAATTAGTTATGTTTTCAAATACAGACTCGATCTAGAAAGTCCTGTGTCATACTTCAAAAAGGTTGTTGCTACTATTATTGAAAGACAATTTTTTGTTCCTATTGGTTCTGATGTTTTCTAGCTTTCACAACTAAGTAGTTTCTGAACTACTACAAAACGCGTAAACAACAACGCCATGGTCATCACGTTTCTTCACTACACTATGGAGACAATTCTAAAATAAGGCGCTACCATATTGATTTTGTTTTTTGATTAAAAATTAATAGTATGGAACAACAGTTGAGCAGCCAACCGTGGTAAAACTAGAGCTGGAAAATGGGCCTGACCAACAGTGTCGGCCCGAAAGCCCACAAACAATTGCAAGTTTGAACAAGAAAACTAGAGCACATTTATAATCTAGGATTTTAAGCCTGGACCGTTAAAATCCCGATGTTTAACCGGGCTAGCACGACCGAGTTACAGGTTGCCCGCTCATTTAATTTTTTTTAATAAAAATTCTAACAAACTATACTGATAATTTCCATACCAAATTTTAATAATAATACATGATTAAATTTTTATTTATATATATTAAGTACCTTATATAATTTTTCATAGTTAACAAAGAACAAATAATTCATTTAAACTATTAGTTTATTTGATGCATATATTAGGAGATCTTATCATTATTTTACATGTTTCACATAGATTAACTTTAGAAATGGAAAGATCTTTTAAATTAAGAAGTATCACTTCCTTTATTTTTCAATACAGGTTTTTTCTCTCCAACTTTACTCTTAATGAAATTCTTTGTACTACCTACATGTCATAATCCAATATTTTACCCTAAGATTCTTCAATCATTTGCATTCTTACAAAACATTCAAGATCACAATCTTGAGAAGTGACCTTAGACTTTGTGCTCATCTTGCCCTTGAGTGATCACCAAGCACCCATGTTTATTTAACTTGTAAATACTTCTTTATTATGTTATACTAACCCACATACAAAAAGATATTTTGTGTCTTTCAAAGCTTTGTACACTGTAGGTGTGGAACGAAGTGCATTCACATCCTCTCCAAAACTAGGTTTTTGAGGATCGACCCTCAAACAACTGGTCATTAATGGAAGCTAAAGAGCTTAGACTTCAAAATTTAATCATCATTATGTTGAAGCGGTAAAGCGGAAAGCAAAAAGTAATAGGTATTATTTATTACCGGGTGATATAGGTTATATCGTATCGTAGTCCACAGAGATTGGTAGAGAAAAACTGTCGTTCGACTATCTCGCGTTCTAAGTTTCATGACTGGGTGCGGAAAGGTAAATGCGGGAAAAGTAAATAAAACCACATAAACAATCTATTGTGGCTTAAGAGAATTCATTTTGGAATCTTATTTCTACTCAACCCATCGAATACTTAAATCTGAAGATCTATCGCTCAATCATTCCAGACGCCACATTAGTGTCCATTTTTGCAACACCGACAAAAGCTCAACAGTACTATTCACATCAGTGATTTCTCTACCGACAAAAACAACATAGAGGCATTAAAATCGATACCCATTACGGTTATTAGCTCTAAATCCATATCTAAAACCTAGAAACTAACAGATATCATTCCTAATCAAGATCTATGATGTCCATTTCTGCAACAACACAAATCCGAAGCATTTAAGCAAAAAGATCAAGAACAACAACAATGATGATTTGTAAAGTGAATATATAAACGATCCCAAGATCAACAAATATACATACAAGAGAGGAAAAATATACATACAAACCCCACCATTGGAATGGGTCACAGGGAAGAAGAAGAACAAGCGGAAACTTCTCGTATTTGTCGGCACAATCGAAGACCACCCGAGCTAAATCGACATGATGAGACACCCAATAGTGTTGCTTGAACCTCTAAACTACAAATAATGGATCAGAGCTCAACTTTGTCTAAGAAGAGGTGATAAAAACCTAAAAAAATATGTTCTAAGCTATTTATACAAAAATTGGTATCGCAGAGCGCGCGACGCGCCCTTATAACGCGCGACGCGCCCTCTCACTTATGTAGAAAACCGCTTTAGAGCGTGCGACGCGCCTTAATAGCGCACGACGCACCCAAGCTTCTGCCTGAATTATTTATTTTTTCTCCTACAACACGCTCGAGGCTCTGAAGATACAAAAATACCTACAAAAAGACAACAAAACTATCAAATGGTACATATTTACACGAAAACGTAATAAAACACAAACGATACAAATATACACAAAACGGGGACTTATTCAAACGGTATTAACAAAAAGTATCGATAAGTGCCACAATTTACATACACAAAATAACTACATTTTGGCACTTATCAAACTCTCCCCAACTTGAATCTGTTTGTCCTCAAACAAGGCCAAACACTCAAATCGCAAAAGTAAAAATCCAAAGAATCAAGAATCAATAAGATTTGGAAAAACGAATCAATTGTACGGTTCAAACAAAAACGTATGAACAAAGTAAATACTTACCACAATCCTACAACGACAACATGAAAACGAAAAAAATCCTAAGTACAAAAATCATACAAAACATTCTAAAACAAAACAAGCTCAATCACGAATCACGCCTAGCAAAAACCAGAATCCCTCTTTCAAGCTCCTAAACCCTAACCATGGTAAAACACGATCCCTGCACTGAAACTCAAATTCAAATAACCAGATAGCTAGCAGGCATCATTATGAACACAAATATATCAATAAAGCATGTTAAAGATGCATGAATTTATGCAATCGAAATTGGCAAAAAAATTAGCAAACCGTGGTGTATTGTTGATGATCCTGGACATGTTACTCGAGTGTGAGGATCTAGATAACTTCAGAATCCCTTCAAGAATACACTGCAATTCTTGGAATGCTTTAAATTCTTACCAATCCTCAAAACTGAATAGGTGTTCTTTGGAGAAATTTTTGCTCCTTCACTAGGGTTTCTGGCTCAGAATTTCGGTCCCTAGGAGTCTGGAATGATTATGTTTATATAGTGGAAGGTTTTAGGTTAGATATCTTTGAAGAAAATCTAATCAAATCTTTGATTCCAATCTTGAAATTTGATTAAGAAAAATCTTGTTAGAACTTCTAATTTTGGCCAAATCAAAGCTTTCTCTTGCCAATCTTCTCTTTGCACGAAATTATATCAAATATATGTTAATTAAGGGATTGATATAGATTGGAAATCATAGTGAATCAAATCTCCTTATGTTTTCCATTATTTATTTGATTTAAATCATCCTTTAAATGAAAAAAAATCAAATAAAAATCAAATATCCATGATAAATTCGTGGAATTCAGATTTGAGACTCTTGGATACTTGGGAAACAAGTTTGGACCATAAAAGGTTGGGCCTCTTTGCAAAGAAATCCATTTCGAGGCCTTTTATTTCACATTTTCTCCTTCAAAATTAACCAACTTTGACAAGGCATATCTTTCTCAACTTTTAAGGTATGGAAGAGTTCTAGGACTTTTTGGAAACCTCAAGATGTCCCTTACAAGCCACTTTGGAATCTTTTATCCATTTGAGGAATTTATCTTGATGATATAGGCTTTGACAAAAAACTGCTTTTGGTTGACTTTCAAAAAGGACCTATAATGTTTTGATCCATATCTCTCAAATGAAGCATTTTTGGACTTGGCTTGTGAGAGACAAAGTTGTTTAAAATTCAATTTCCTTCAAAATGAGCTTTGGATGGGAAATTTCTGATGTTCCATGTGAAAGTTATGGCTGGCAAAGTTCAGTTGACTTTCTTCTAGAAAACCCTAATTTAGAAACTTTAGGTTTTGTTGATTTCTGAACTTTTCTTCATGAATCATGATCAATATTTGATCAAATGATGAATGATACTTTAAAATAAGGTTGTTGACAAAAAATCAGGAGTTTTGACTGTACTTTGACCACAATTGACTTTTAGGTCAAACTAGTCGACTATTGACTTTCTGAGCAATTGACTGGGCAATCCTTGGAATTGAAGCTCTTAGTTTGCCATAGAGATAGTTTGAAACATCATAAGCCATATGAAATCCATTGGAGACTTTGATTCATTGATTTTCTTCAGAGAAATCAAAACCCTAGTTCATTGAGCCATTGTTTAGGAGAATGTATCTTTGAGTCTTGAACTTTGGTATGAGCTTGAATAAGAGTATGAGATGGGAAAATTTTGGGGTATGACAGCTGCCCCTATTCAATTTTTTAAACCTGAAGATGTAGCATGGTTTGTATGCCAGTCGGTATCTGAAGGTGGAAGAGGATTGAACACTAGAGTACCCAGAAATTTGTACCATCAGGGATGGGCTTAGAGATGCCCTCCGGGTATTGGGGATATGAAGTGGGCTTTAAGATGCCACCTTTCTTGAAAGTCAGAATACAGAATAAATTGTATGTTAGACTATATCTGAACTTGAAGTGTTGGGAAGTAATTGTTGAATGTTAGTCATGTCAGCACCGTTCGTATTAACTGAATTAGACTTTGGAAAAGTTGATCGTGTCCATACCGTTCGTGATGATAGAACTAGATATTTGAAGGTCGATCGTGTCAGCACTGTTCGTAGTAGCTAAATTAGACTTTGGAAAGTTGATCGTGTCCACACCATTCGTGATGATGGAATTAGATCTTAGAGAGTTGACTGTGTCAGTACCGTTCGTAGTAACTGAATTAGATCTTTTGTCGTGTCAACACCGTTCGTAGTAACTGAATTAGACTTTGGAAAGTTGATCGTGTCAAGACCATTCGTGATGATGGAATTAGATCTTGGAAGGTTGATCATGTCAGCACCGTTCGTAGTAACTAAATTAGATCTTTTGTCGTGTCAGCACCATTTGTAGTAACTGAATTAGACTTTGGAAAGTTGATCGTGTCCACACCGTTCGTGATGATGGAATTAAATCTTGGAAGGTTAACCGTGTCAGTACCATTTGTAGTAACTGAATTAGATCTTGGAAGGATGACCGTGTCTGTACCCGTGATGATAGAATTAGATCTTTGAATGTGAACATCATAACGGGTCATACATTAGACCATGTATGATAGAGGACGTCAAAACGAGTCATGCATTAAACCATATCTGAAGGAGAATATTAGATCATATCTGTTGGAGGGTGTCAGAACGAGTCATACATTAGACCATATCTGTTGAAGGATGTCAGAACGAGTCGTACATTATACCATATCTGTTGATGGATGTCAGAACGAGTCGTACATTGACGTTTAGGCCAAACTAGTCGACTGTTGACTTTCTGAGCAATTGACTGGGCAATCATTGGAATTGAAGCTCGTACTTTGCCATAGAGATAGTTTGAAACATCATAAGCCATATGAAATCCATTGGAGACTTTGATTCATTGATTTTCTTCAGAGAAATCAAAACCCTAGTTCATTGAGCCATTGTTTAGGAGAATGTATCTTTGAGTCTTGAACTTTGGTATGAGCTTGAATAAGAGAATGAGATGGGAAAATTTTGGGGTATGACAAGTACCAATGATATGAATGCATGTATTTAAACCGTGACCTATATGAAGTATGAATGTGATGTGAAACCTCTTTTAGGTTATAAATAGGTGGGCAAATTTTGGGGTGCAAAAGCTGCCCCTATTCAATCTTCTTGGGCCTGAATGTACGAATGACACAAGTTCTGGACATGTGAGGTACAAGTGGATTGAATACTAAAGAACCAAAAAAAATTGCGCTCTGGAGTAACAACTTTGAAGAGACATTTGCAATTGTGAGTATAGAAAAGGACACCAGTTACGACTGGTTCTAAACAAGGAAGACTAGTAAACACTTGTCTTAGACGTGAAATTCCAGTCAAGTACTAGACTTGGAATGAGACGCCAATAACTATTGGACTTTACCAAGAGATGCACATAATCACGGGAGATGAAAGGAGAGAACTAATAATCACTAGACCTGAGCAAGAAATTCCTGTAACCACATGACTTTTGCCGATAACAATCGGACTTTGAAGGAAAGGACCAATAACAATTAGACCTAACCAAAGGATGCCTGTAACCACAGGACTTTCTCTGATAACGACCGTACTTTGAAGGAAAGGACTAATAATCATCTGGCGTGATCAACTTTGCCAACCCCTTGAGAGAATCCAGATTCGGATTTGGGAAGGAGTAAGAGAGATTACGTCTACGAGGTTTCATTGGTGGTGCCATGTGTGTCGATCGAAAAAAAGCCAAAAATTCCTGAAAATAATGAACATGCAAGTTAAATGATATGGTGGAATGCATTTCATTTGGGAGAATCCTAAAGTCTTTCCATCATTTTCTATTTTCTCTTTTTCTCTTTTTTCTTTCTTTTTTTTTGTCAAAGCATCGCTTTTCTTTTCGTGTAACACATTTTTATCCTATTTGAAATAGACTTTAGGACCCTTCAACGATGAAATGAGGTGGATATAGTAATGATGTGATGCGTTATGTGTGCAATGTGACGAGAGACTAAATGTCCCTTGCAATTCTGGATATCTGAGTTGTACTGATCTTTCTGTATGTAACAGGTTCAAAATTTTTGCTTCTGATTGCAATATAGAAAACCAAGGTAGGATGAAGGCCAAGTATAGAATTGGAGCAAAGTATAGACTCCATCCCACTCATACTTAGTGAACGGTGTCTTGAGGAGGCTTAGAATATACCCATACTCTTCTCTGAACATGGTCAAATCATCTGGCGTGATCAACTTTGCCAACCCCTTGAGAGAATCCATATTCGGATTTGGGAAGGAGTAAGAGAGATTGCGTCTACGAGGTTTCATTGGTGGTGCCATGTGTGTCGATCGAAAAAAAGCCAAAAATTCCTGAAAATAATGAACATGCAAGTTAAATGATATGGTGGAATGCATTTCATTTGGGAGAATCCTAAAGTCTTTCCATCATTTTCTATTTTCTCTTTTTCTCTTTTTTCTTTCTTTTTTTTTTTGTCAAAGCATCGCTTTTCTTTTCGTGTAACACATTTTTATCCTATTTGAAATAGACTTTAGGACCCTTCAACGATGAAATGAGGTGGATATAGTAGTGATGTGATGCGTTATGTGTGCAATGTGACGAGAGACTAAATGTCCCTTGCAATTCTGGATATCTGAGTTGTACTGATCTTTCTGTATGTAACAGGTTCAAAATTTTGGCTTCTAATTGCAATATAGAAAACCAAGGTAGGATGAAGGCCAAGTATGCTGCCCCTCCCCAGTCTCACAGGTATGTATTCTAGACACGGAAAGGTGGTCTCTAATGGTCACTAGGGTCTACAGTTCCCATGGGGTACAAAGTGTTCGAGGCAACAAGCGTGCACGACACAATGTTCAATGAAAGAACCTCGACTAGTTGTGGTACCCCATGCCAAGCTTGATCATAGAAAGCGCTACGGGATTCAACATAGGCATCCATGCTAAACATAAGTATCACTCGGCCTGGGTAGTGGGCCTTTTACCTCAGAACATCCCTCCCACCAAGAAAAGCACAATAGCTATATCTAGATTCGAGAGAAAATAAACATGATATGCAAACATACAAAGGATGATGCAGCACGTAAGCAATATATAGGCACACCCAATAAACAAACAATCAAACAAACAAATGTTAGGATCGACTCGCTAAGTACGGACCTACAATAGGTCAACGTCCCCAGCATAGTCGCCAACTGTCACTACTGCGAAAAATGAACCAGAGTCGCCACTAATATATTTATCCCATCGAGGGAAAGGAATATCATAACACCTAGAAAAGAATAAGAACAAGGTCTTACGACCAAAGAAACAGGGTACGGGAGTCAGTTACGCAAGGGGAAGGTGTTAGCACCCCTCACGTCCGTCGTACTCGACAGTATCCACCTATGTTTGTTTCCATCTAAATGGTGTCTATTACTACTTACTTGCTACTAAAATGGAATGCAATGCATGATTAACTTAAATTTTTTTATTAATTATTGTGCTCGCTAAAGTTGCCTTTATGCCTACGTATCTGCTTTTGAAGAATCAGAGCATCGTAGTTCTGCTCAAGATTTTCTGTGTTTTTTTATGATTTGTTGTGTGTTTTTTATTGAATAGTTATATCACACACCGCTGCCCGACCTTTAGAGACTTAAGCTAGGATTGAAGTGGAAGTAACATGCTCTTAAAAGCAAAAAGAAAAGTACGTCGAGCGTTTCGAGTGACTCCCTTAAGCAAGTGAGACTCGAGCGACTCTTGGTTTATGTTGTTTAGGGTTGGGAACTTCCACTCAAGTGACTCCCTCAAGCAAGCGAGACGAGATCTTCCATTCTCTTTTTATTATTTTCAACCTTTATTAAGTGTTTTATTGATTTTTGTATTTATTATGCACAAGGGGAACCTACATCTCTAACTACTATCCTAGTATTATCATACAAATGGCCCTAAGGTCAAGGATAAGAGAGGGAAAGCTAACTATAGTTAGAACTCATGGTTAACAAACCTAAGGCCTACCTCAATTCCTCTTAACAAAGAAGGAAGAGCTCCTAATGGAATGGCAATAAAGACATAACATGGAACAAACTTACAACTCCAACAAGATGAGATAAGAAAGCACAACATAAACATTTAACAAAACACTTATCAATAATCACGAGCAAAAAGGATTACTATCCTACTTTGAATACTTACAAGTATCCAAATAAATCCTATACCTAACAAGGCTAGGGCATAAAGCTAAAGGGTTATTAGCATACTTCGTTACTTAAACAAATAACAAACATGTATCAATTAGTCAAAGCACAAAGCATATGAAGACATGACCTAAGCTAAGGGTTATTAGCATACCATTGTATTTATAGGTCTAAGACCTTATACCAATCCATGCTAATCAATTAGCTTGAAGCAACACTAAGGTCTAACAAAAACCAAACAAAACTAGGTCAAACTAGCTACACAATTTTAAATTGTGAATGAAGTTAGAAAAATGTGAACATATGATAGAAATCAGTAGTGAATGACCTATAAGTGGGGTCTAAACAATTATGGAATCATGCCAAAAGGTTCACAGAAGAGTACAAGTTGATTGGACAAGATATGATACAATCGTTAACCAAAAACAAAGGCATTTACATCTGAAAAGAAAAATTCAAGCAAAGTAAAAAGAACTCATTTAAAAATTCAACCTTCAGGTCCTAGGACCTCTAATCACCTCTAATTGTGTAGACAAAAATATCCTAAGCAATTGCATAAGTGCATTTCAAATTATGAGCAAAACTACACAAGCGTCATTTGCAAACATTCATGAAAAAGTCCTTAAAGAACTCAAACAAAGCTCAATAAAAAAAGGGAATTGAAACTTCGATTTCTACACAAGGTATCGTATAGATGTCTACTGAATGCACACCAAAAATGGCAACAAATCAATTCCTAAGTCACTTAAATGAGGCAAAACGCACAAAGAGTCAAAACCGAAACTATTGCGAACATACTTTAGAAAATAACTTATTAAAAATACTAGAACCAATTATAAAATCCCAAAAAAATAATGAAAAATATCTACACACCCTAAAGTATTTAAACTGTATTTTTTCATATTTTTTGTTTGAGTGGAAATTGAATTATAGAACAAAAGTTGTGAAGGAAACTAATTAACAAAATTCTGGAAATCTGCCTCCTAAGGGGGTATGAAAGTAGTAAAGATATGAATTTAAACTCTATTGTTATGCATGCGTGGGCTCATTAGTAGGGGTGTGAAACTCAAAGCGCTAAAGCCCAGTGATGTAAACATGGCCGAGAACCACCTATTACCAATTTTATTTCATTTCATTATTGCATCAGCATGTATTTATTATTTTTATCCTATTTTTATATCATATGGTTTTTATTCAACCAACGTGACATGCAATACATCACACTCCTCATTTATGGGTCAAGGATGAATTTAAGTTAGATGAGGAAAATAACAATAACTAGCCAATCAGAACCTTACACTCAATTTGCCAATCATTTAATAAAAGACAAAATAGCAAAAAGGTTGAAATTGAGACCAATAGCGATTGGACACGTCAGCAAAACGGGAAGAGAGACATGAAAGCACACAGACGCCGGAGATCCTTTCTCCGGTCGTCTTCTCCTGCCAGCTCCGCCGTGGTCACGACCCAAAATACCTAGAAATTCAAAATAGGACCACCGGTCTACTCCAATTTTCCTGTAGATTCCAAATATGCAGTCCGTTTTCCATAAAACCTCTTATATCCCTCAAAACGAACACCATCTCAAAACCCAAACAACTAATAACTTCACCAAAACTTACTCTAAGCATGTCAATGTGTTCACAATCATTCATAGAAGTCAAAAATGTGACTCAAGCATTCAAACAATAATTATTTTAGCGAAAACGAAATTAAATCTTCGGAAAACTTCAACTCTTCTCGTGTTGGATCTCGACGCGTGCGTAGAGAATGCTTCAATTGATTTCAGAAGATTGAGAAATAAACTTAGTTTCTTGCAGTGATGGCGAGGCAGGGGTGAGGGTGATGATGTAAATTGAAACGGAAAATATGATGATGAATGTTGGTGGAGAAGGTCGATGAAGATGATGATGATTATTGAAGCTTGATGAAGAGGATGATGATTGCTGAAGCTTGTTGAAGATAGAGGTGAAAGAGTTTGTTACAAAGTTGTAACAAACTTTTTGTAGAGAAAGAGGGGAGAGTGGTGAGAGAGAAGTGAAAGAGTTTTTGAGAGAACAAGGATAAGGTTTGAAAACTGAAAAAATGAAGAATGAGGCGTGAATCTGATTTTGTGAAGGGTTATGACTTATATACTTGAGGTTGCATGGAGTGTTATGGCGGATGCAAGTGTAGCCTATTATTCGTACTAAGACTTAGTGAACAAGCATGGCATTTGTAGTAAGTTTCCTCTTGGCTTTCTCATCTCAAGACAATACATGGCTATATGAAGAAAGTTGATGAAAACTGATGGTTGATACAATAGCATGCGCGTTGCAGCAATAATCTTATGCTAATGCTTTTTCGCCAAGACAATCCTGAGGAGTCACCTTTGCATGCTTGAATCTTCATCCATGCTTCACCATTTGATTCAAACCGGGGCTCATCATAAAGAGGACATGGAGCAGACTGATTTTGGTGTAGAAGTTCTCATAATAGTGCTTGGAAGAATGATAAAAAGGGCCATAAACATGTTGTGTCACCTTTACCCGTGCGTGTGACATGCCTAGTTGCTAGCCACATGCCATTTTTATGCCCGCAAAAGTGAAGCTTTGTATCTTGAATAAAGGGCATAGAGGAGAACACGTTGATATTGAGTTTAATTTAATGAGGGGCTTGCAACTCTTTAAATATTGCTTCGAAAATGGCACACCACATGTTTGATGAATTGCTCACGTGTGCCTAGAAATTTGCCAAGCAGCATGACTCGTCTTGAGTTGGAATCCTTCAACTTCAGAGCCTTATATCTCAAAAACTAGGCCTCTATTGAGAAAACAACTAACTATAAAGTTATTCACCTCCATGAGATGAACAACTTTGATGTTGAAGTTGTTTCAAAATTTTGCCATTTGCCACCTGTAAAGTGGTACTTAAGTGAGCTGACCAACCATCTTAAATCTTTCAAAAATTTCTCTAAGTATAGAGACTTTCCCTTTTTGGCTAATCATATTTCAACTAACCTCCTTTAACACGGTGGGAGAACTGACATTTGTTTTGTTATTTTGCAAAACATGTTGCGGATAGCTAGAGTCGCCACTGACTTTTATTTTATCCAATTATGAAAGGCTAAAAGAGCGGGAAAGACCTTTTTGAAAGAGATTGAGTTCGGGGGATAGGTTATACAAAGGGAAGGTGTTAGCACCCTTTATATTCATGGTTATCCATGGGCTCTTAATTGCTTAGCTCATTTGTTTGTAAGAAATGTTTGAAAGTGTAGTGTGTGTTTAGAAAAATAGTTTGTAAAAGAATTTAACTTTGTAATGATCCTTGTATAGATTTATACAAAGTGTTATCTTGAAAGATGTTTTCAATAACGAGGTGTGAAAAGTATTTGAAGTTTTGATTTGTTGTGAGCAAGCAATTAGGAACTACTTACCCTAAGTTGTAAGGTCTTTCCTATACTTTAAGGCTTTCCTTGAGTGATAGTACTATCCATTTCATTTGTGGGAAGGTAGTCCTATGTATTGGATGTAAAGGGACATCGAAGGGTCATGTGATGGTCATTGAAGGCAACATGTAAGGATGTCTTAGCATTCGAAGAGACTATCATCATTCTCATAGGAAACTCGAGGGACAAGATCATTTCATCGTAGGAAGAATTTAAGGGACTATGATCTTTATATCAAAGGGACTATGATGATATTAATCAAAGGAAACTTTGTTCAAACATCCCTACGTTCGAGGGACTTGACCATATAATCGAAGTCAACAAGAGAGGGCTACCCTAAAGGTGAGTGTGTGAGAAGTGTGTTAGGTTCAGATATTTATCTTTGAAGTTACAGTCATTATATGTTCAATTTTAATCTTCCCATGCAAGCTTATTATCCATACATCTAAGCAGTATATAGTGGAGAATATAAAAACAATAAATAAATCCTAAATATTACAAGGCTTCAGGGAGGGGATTACAAGTTTAACCGAATGGGGATAAAAAATTATTACAAATCCAAAATTAAAATAAAAGAAATAATTTGAACGCAATTAATTAGAACTGCAAATGGTAAATGTCCATGAAATCCAAGAGTCTCAGTATCAAGTGGTGCCTCACAAAACAACGAAGTGTTTGTTATATATATATATATATATATATATATATATATATATATATATATATATGAGTAAATGATAAGAAAGATTAACATTTATTAACTAACGAAAGAACATCAAGAAATAAGCATGTTTAAGACCTAAAACAAAATTAAAATTAAAACAAACTATTTGTGGTATTTTTTATGTGAAAAAAAAATAACTAACTAATATTTTTGTTTTTTTGTTATTATATTTAACCATTTAAAATTAAAGCATAACATGAACCAATAAAAAAACAATTAAAACCAAGATGGGAAGTGCATAGGAAACACAAGGTGTGGAAAGCAGCATCTATTGTGATGGTAACAAAAACGGAATGGGCTGGATTAGGACGACTTGATCCCAAGATCATATTATCACTTCCACAAGGAAAAGAAAAAAACCTAGTCACAAAATAGGGATCCACCTCTTTCTCAGTATACTCTCCCCTGTTCTTACATTTCTACGTTTCACTCTTTCTCTCTCGGTTTACATGACAACGAGCAAATAACTAACCTCTTCCTATTTCAGCTCAATCAAACATAACATGACCAACAATAATCCATTTAACAAGCACAGGCAACACTCCATTTAAATCAAAAACAAATCACAACCAACAACATGAAGCAATAGAAAACGAGAGTGAATCAAAATTACCCGATCGATTTAACAGAGGCCTTGGCGATGACATCTAGGTACGAGACTCATCGTACTCGTCAGAAATTCGTGCAGTGTCCGGATATGGCTTCGATCCATCAGTGTTTCACAAGTTGTTTTCGTCCTTTCGCGTCGGTGATTGCCGAGGGGTTGAGGTTCATGCTCATCGGTGTCGTGAATGAAATTGTTGTCGGTTCTGGAAAATTGATGTTGATGGAGGGTTGTTTGCGTGGAGGCGGAGAGAGATTGATTTTGTTGCCATAGCTATGTGTCGACAACAAGGGAAATGCATGTGTGGTGACGCTTGGCTTTGATTCGGCGAGTTCCTCTTTTCCAACAACATCATGGATCTGTCTCCTAAAAAAGCAACATAATAAATCAGTGTAGACAAAACCAAAGAGGGAGAAACATTACCGAAGCCAAATGATGAAAACCTCCTCAGCCTTGGGCAGTGAATTCAAAGCTTCAACACAACTTGGAAAGGTTTCCGATGAGGATGACGTCGCGATATTGTATTAGATCCGTTCTCCTTCTTTCCAAACTCTGATTTGTTGAGTTTTCTTTCGGTAAACTGCAAGATAAAACAACAATCGCCATGGAAGTTCTATATTTTTTACTCGATCTGATTCAAGAGATATGGTTTGATTGTTGTACAAGAGTGAGTAAAAAAAAGTTGGTGGATCGTTGTCAGCTTGATGTGAGGATTGGTTATGGTGAAAAAGTGAACCGTGAGACTGTAAAAAAAATATTTGTGTTAGAATGTATAAGGTGTTGATTTATGTACGTGAATGTCAGTTGGGTTACGTGAATGTGTGTATATACGTGAAAAGGCTGTGGAATAAAGGTTGAAAATTTGTGTGGAATTTATTGTCGTTAATATGTGAAAAAAAAGTCCTATTTATAAGATGCAAAATTAGGTTAAGAATGCATGAAATCAAATGGACCATAATTAATTAAAAATAACCAAAAGCCCAAAATTGAAATTATTTGATTTGAGTCTTATGATTATATTTAACCAATTAAAAATACTAACCTAAAATGCAAAATGGTGTAGAATCTTTTCAAATATTTTTATTTTATGATTTTTTGAATAAAATGTGAATAAAGTAAAAATTATATTTATTTGAAATAAAGTGACATTTGCCAATATATGAGGGAAAATTTTGGGGTACAACAGATGCCCCTGTTCAATCTTCTTAAACCTGAAGAGGTAGATTGGCTTGTTTCCCTATCGTGATCTAAAGGTATAAGATGATTGAACACTTAAGTGCCCTAAAATTTGCACTCGTCGGTGTAGGAATCAGTGTCATTGAAGTTGGGCTTAAAGATGCCATCCAGGTGTTGACATAGTGTTGTTGGAGATGGGCTTAAAGATGCCGTCCAGATTTTGACAGAATGTCGTCTGAGATGGGCTTATAGATGCCATAAGGTCTTCGGTAATGTGAAAATCAGAATGAGTCATATTTTATACTTTATCTGAAGACATAAACAGGGATGAGTTAGTGTCGAACTGTACCCAGTAGATGTATTGAGGAGTGTCATATGAGTATCAGAATGAGCCGTATGTTAGGCTGTATCTGAATATATAGACTAGGATGAGTCTGTGATGGACTATGCCCAGTAAATGTCAGAATGAGTCATACGTTAGACGCTATCTTCTTCATGTCTTGGTTGACGAGGGATAACCATTTTGGTATTGACTTTCCTCAACCTTTTGAAGGATATTCATTGTTGTATCTTTAGATGCGTGCTCTTGATGAATTTTGAATGCTCAATCAGGTTAACTGAACACTACCCTACCCCTGGGTTAAATGTGAGGTTTTTTCGTATAGAAATGAAACTCCTACTTCAAGGCTCAAAGGGGTTAGCAAGGGTTGCACTCCCCTATATCTCCAGTGTTTGGGGATTTGAAACAATACTTGCACATCATTAACAGGGTTTTACTTGAAAGCACACCAATTGAGATTATGGGTATTATATATTCTACCTCCTCCTTACAGAGTTACCATGCTTTGTTAACAAGGGTTAAGTATCACACGCAAAGAAAAACATCTAAGAGCAAAAGCAAATGGATTTTTTCAAGACAAACATATCCAATGCATTATTATTATAGTTCAAAAACAAACAAGTTTTGCATGCATATAGTATTGAACAAAACAAGAAAGATTACACATGAAGATGCATGAGAAATTACGACTTGCCAACATTGAGGAGATTTTCTCCGTGTAGACTTATTGCTTCAGAAGATCCGTTGAGTCAAAGGAAAACTTCAAATTTGACCTTCATGTGTGAATGTGATAGCCTTTGCATCAATCAGGTTTTAAACTTTGTCTCAAAATGGCAGACAATCATCGATCAACTGACCAAGTGCCTTAGAATGGAAAACAAACCAAGCGTTCGTATCTGAAACTGCAGATTACTTCTAGCGAGAAGATTCCGACGAAGCCACACAGGATTTGTGAGTATCCAGATTTAGGAATTTGAGGAAGAAAATGAGAAACTTGTTGATTGGAAACCTGTCATGCAATGATATGCATGTGTAGCAACCTGTCCTAAAAATGAAGGTTTAGAGTCGCCACCTATTCTGAAGGGCGAATAGGAAACCCTACGCAGTTAAGAGATTCGGGGTAAGTTATTATAATCAGGTCGAGGGAAGGTGTTAGGCACCCTCAACCCTTTCCTATGGCTTTGAATCTAAGGTAACAGTTTATGGCTAAATTTATTAAGGTTTATAGCTAAGGAAGTGAATAGGGGAAAATTGAGATTTTAGGGAAGGGGACTCGCCTTGGTCATCCAAGTGCCTACGTATCTCCTTATGGAGAATCAGAGTCAGCGTAGTTCGGGCACAGGATTGTACGCCTTAGAGTTGAATTGAATGTATTTGAAGTTGTTTTGAAATGCGAATGTTCGAAGGTATTTTGAATTACCTTATCGTAGTTGTGAACATTGCAATGTTTGAAGGGATGAAAATCCGTAGTATTGTGTTTTAGTGTGTTTTGAATGTTTGGGCGTACAACCCTGGTTTGATATGTCACTGTTAGATGCGGTGATCAATAGATTTGATCATTATAGCTAACAGATTACGGGGCATTACTGGTTACTCGGATCGATAGATTGATCGTCGCTGGCAGCAAATTGAATGTATTTTAATTTATGTATATTTTTATTGCTTTATTCAGATATTTGATCAGTACGACATAGAGAGTCGACTAATTCGAAGACGGGATGAAATAGATATTCATCCGTCATTTATCCGTTAAAGGGGAAGTTAGAATTGATGTTTTTATTATTGGATTTGATTAATTAAATTAATCGATTGTTAATCAATGCGACCAATAGGTTTAGTCGGAACAAGTAACAAATTAAATCCAAAGACTTTGGCCAAGTGGCCAATGGGATTGGGCGAACCCTAATATTATAAACCTTTATAGGGTTTTTGTGATTTACAATAATTAGAATTAATTAAATAAATTAAATCGAGATGGTCGAATAATCGGGACAAATATTATAATCCCAACCCTAATCCTAATTTTATTTGTTAATCCTAATTTAAATAAATTATCTACACTAACAATATATTAATATAATTAAACATTTATATGCATAAAATATATATATATACATATATAAAAAAAAATAAAGGAAACCTGGGCTGAGATCCTGTATGTTGGCTATGTGGCTCTATGGTATGCACCTCCTTTTCAGGTGCGTTGGATCTCGTTCGTTGAAGATCCAATGGCTAACAACGAAGACACATCATGGACGCTCGCGCTTGAGAGGCGTTGGATTCGTCCACCTACTCTTGCCAAGAAATTGAGGAAAAATAAATGAGGTTGCTGGGACTCGAACTCGCAACCCCTTGGACGCCAGCCTTGTTGTATAGTCAACTGTGCTGTGTGCGTTCGCTGTTACTGCAAGAACGCTAAGCCGTAATATATGAAGAAAATACGCAAACCAGAATTTAAAAGAAACAGACGTGCGTTGCTTCTTCTTCCTCACTGCGGCTGTTCGTGAATGGTCCACCATAGTCACCTGCGAATTCAATCCCAAACAAGCACAACAACTAAATAAATTACAGGGACATGGATCGACTAGAAATTGCCTTCCGAATCCAATGGTACTATCGGCTTGTGCCAATTTTACTTGTAACTATAGATCCTAAAACACTGCTCTAAAAACCCAACAATGGTGAATTGCAATTTCTGTATCAAAACTCAAATTAAACAGCACAGGGAGATTCTGAACAAGATTATAAACACAAACATGTATTCAAATTCGATTTATGATGCATATATGAGGGAACTCGATTCAAAAAAATTTTGAAGCGTAAACGTGAATATCCATGGTCGGTTCTCCTAATCTCCTCCCCCCGCGGCTGCACATCTTCTGTCTAGATATATATGGCTGAGAACTAGGTTAGAAATCAAGATCAAATCTTTGGTATTTAGGGAGAAATATTTGATTGAAAAATCAAATGTGAAGTTTCCAAACTTGACTCATATTCACGTGAACCTCATGGTTTCTTCAAAGCTCTTTTTTTTTTATTATTTCATAATTTTTATTCATGTCTTTTTTCAAATAAATAAAAATCAAATAAATAAGATATTATTACAAAAAATAGATTTTAATTAGCTATTGGGCTTGAGTTTCAATTGGGCTTACCACACACCCATATTTTTTAATATACCCTCTCCTCTCTTTTTTTTTTAATTTAAAAGTTAATAGCCTTAACAATAATCACAAAACAAATGTTAGTAAAAAGAAATGTAATCCCAAAAATGATAAAACCCTTGCAACGGGATAAATGGGCCTAATGTCTCAGGACCAAAATACTTGTTAATCACGCCCTTGTTTTAACTCCATCTGATTTATAAGAGGGAGAGTTTGACAATAGGAATGTCAAACCCTATGACTCTTAATTTTGAACCTTGGTGGATTAATGGACGTAGATTTGATCGGGCAAATTTTGGGGTATGACAGCATGCAAATGCATATGCAATATTTTCAAGGATCTCTATGGAATCTAGTTTGCAACATTAGAAACTGAATTTGGTCGCAGCTTTGTCTGAAGAATTTTGACTTTCATCTTAGGACGTCCTTATACAAGAATCAACCTCAGCATATCAAGTGGGTCATCGCCTCTGATTCGGGATACTTGTATTTCTGAGTTTGAAGGCATATGGCTAGATGAAAATAAATCCTCTTGCCCCTTGATAGGTATTGTACCTCTGAACTGGAAGACATATGGCTAGAGAAAAATAAATCCTCTTGCCCCTTGTTTTTGATAGTCCTCCTATAATAGCACATAAAATCATACGCTCTAAATTCCTAAGATCCTTGAAAGGGTTAGTTTACATGATATGTTGTGAAGACAAGATGTTATGCATTAAGAAAAAAAGCATAAGATAGTAGGGACAAGTAAGTCCTACAAGAAAAACCTGCAAGAAAATCAAGTGGTTAGATAACAATCAAGTCACACAAATGTCTGTAGGTTTAAAGGCATGCATGAAGTCTGACCAGGTGACTACCCTTCCCCAAAGGTACTTTAAAGGATAGGAATGAGATTAGTAATATGGTTCTACAGGTTACTCAAAATGATCTGTCCCTATAAAGCACCCTCGAACATGATACATACATACCATGCAATGATACCTTAAGAAAGAACCTATCTGAGTTGTAGCATCGGGTAGCGACTATGCCCTCAACATACATCAAGAGTAGTTCCCCACTACATTCCTAAAATTCAAGATGGGTTAAGGGGTAACTAAAGGTCCTTAAGCTCCGACGCACCCAAGGTATCTACATAAACCTCCCTCATACAAGAGAAGTGTGTATATATCCACGGAGGCCTAACTTAAGCGTGAACTCTCATATTGACTCATCCCCCACATACATGAGGAAGGTCGCCATGACTATGCCACTTCCTATCTTAAGGTGCACTCAAATCCGGGTATAGGACTCATCTTCCATTCAAATGCCCAAAACACCCTTGAATAGTAAAGAAATCAAAACAAACAAATTATAAGTGATCTAAGCTCTAAGGTAATCCCTCTTTTTAAAAATCCCCAGCAGAGTCGCCAGTTCTATAACACGGTGGGAGAACTGACTTTTGTTTTGTTATTTTGCAAAACATGTTGCAAATAGCTAGACTCGCCACCGATTTTTATTTTATCCAATTATGAAAGGCTAAAAGAACAGGAAAAACCTTTCTGAAAGAGAATGAGTTCAGGGGGTAGGTTATACAAAGAGAAGGTGTTAGTACCCTTTATATCCATGGTTATCCATGGGCTCTTAATTGCTTAGCTTACTTGTTCGTTTGAAATGTTTGAAAGTGTAGTGTGTGTTTAGAAAAACAGTTTGTAAAAGAATTTAACTTTGTAATGATCCTTGTACAGATTTATACAAAGTGTTATCTTGAAAGATGTTTTGAATAATGAGGAGTGAAGAGTATTTGAAGTTTTGATTTGTTGTGAGCAAGCAATTAGGAACTACTTACCCTAAGTTGTAAGGTCTTTCCTATAATTTAAGGCTTTCTTTGAGTGATAGTACTATCCGTACCATTTTTGGGTAGGTAGTTCTATGTATTGGATGTAAAGGGACATCGAAGGGTCATTGGATGGTCATAGAAGGCAACACGTAAGGATGTCTTAGCATTCGAAGGGACTAGCATCATTCTCGTAGGCAACTCGAGGGACAAGATCATTTCATCGTAGGAAGCATCGAAGGGACTATAATCATTATATCAAAGGGACTATGATGATATTAATCGAAGGCAACCTTGTTAAAACATCCCTACGTTCGAGGGACTTGATAATATAATCGAAGGCAACAAGAGAGGGCTACCCTAAAGGTGAGTGTGTGAGAAGTGTGTAAGGTTCAGATATTTATCTTTGAAGTTACATTCATCCTATGTTCAATTTTAATCTTCCCATTCAAGCCTATTATCCTTACATCTAAGCAGTATATAGTGGAGAAAATAAAAACAGAAAATAAATCCTAACTATTACAAGGCTTCAGGGAGGGGATTACATGTTTAACCGAATGGGGATAAAAAACTATTACAAATCCAAAATGAAAATAAAAGAAATAATATTTACGCAATTAATTAGAACTGCAAATGGTAAATGTCCATGAAATCCAAGAGTCTCACTATCAAGTGGTACCTCACAAAAACAAAAAAGTGTTAGTTATGGATATACATATCAATAAATATATATATATATATATATATATATATATATATATTTATATATATATATATATATATATATATATATATATATATATATATATATATATATATATATATATAAAAATGATGTATGAGTAAATGATAAAGAAAGATTAACAATTATTAACTAACGAAAGAACATCTAGAAATAAGCATGTTTAAAACCTAAATAGAATTTAAAATTATAACAAACAATTTTTGGTATTTTTAATGTGAGAAAAAAAATAACTAACTAATATTTTTGTTTTTTTGTTATTTTATTTAACAAATTAAAATTAAAGCATAACATGAACCAATAAAAAAACAATTAAAACCATGATGGGAAGTGCATAGGAAACACAGGGTATCGAAAGCAGCATCTGTTGTGATTGTAACAAAAAACGGAATGGACTGGATTAGGATTACTTGAGCCAAGATCATATTATCACTTCCACCAGGAAAAGAAAAAAACCTAGTCACAAAAGAGGGATCCACCTCTTTCTCAGTATACTCTCCACTGTTCTTACATTTCTACGTTTCACTCTTTCTCTCTCGGTTTACATGACAACGAGCAAACAACTTACCCCTTCCTATTTCAGCTCAATCAAACATAACATAACCAACAATAATCCATTTAGAAAGCACATGCAATACTCCATTCAAATCAAAAACAAATCACAACCAACAACATGAAGCAACAAAAAACGAGAGTGAATCAAAATTACCCGATCGATTTAACAAAGGCCTTGGCGATGACATTGTGATACGAGACTCATCGTACTCATCAGAAATTTGTGCAGTGTCCGGAAATGGCTTCGATCCATCGGTGTTTTGAAAGTTGTTTTTGTCATTTCACGTAGGTGATTGCTGAGGGGTTGAGGTTCATGCTCGTCGGTGTCGTGAATGAAGTTGTTGCCGGTTCCGGAAATTCAATATTGATGGAGGGTTGTTTGCGTGGAGGCGGAGAGAGATTGATTCTGTTTCCAGAGCTATGTGTTGACAGCAAGTGAAATGCTTGTGCGGTGACGCTTGGCTTTGATTCGGCAAGTTCCTCTTTTCCAACAACACCATGGATCTGTCTCCTAAAAAAAACATAATAAATAAGTGTAGGCCGAACCAACGAGGGAGAAACATTACCGAAGCCAAATGATGAAAACCGCCTCAGCCTTAGGCAATGAATCCAAAGCTTCAACATAACTTGGCAAGGTTTCCGGTAAGGATGACATCGCGATATTGTATTCGATCCGTTCTCCTTCTTTCCAAACTCTATTTTGTTGAGTTTTCTTTCGGTAACCTGCAAGATAAAACAACAGTCGCGATGGAAGTTCTATATTTTTTACTCGATCTGATTCAAGAGATATGGTTTGATTGTTGTACAAGAGTGAGTAAAAAAAATTGGTGGATCGTTGTCAGTTTGATCTGAGGATTAGTTATGGTGAAAAAGTGAACCGTGAGACTGTAAAAAAATAATTGTGATATAATGTATAAGGTGTTGATTTCAGTACGTGAATGTCAGTTGGGTTACGTGAATGTGTGTATATACGTGAAGAAGGCTGTGGAATAAGGGTTGAAAATTTGTGTGGAAATTGTTGTCGTTAATATGTTAAAAATGAGTCCTATTTATAAGATGCAAAATTAGGTTAAGAATGCATGAAATCAATGGACCATAATTAATTAAAAATAACCAAAAGCCCAAAATTGAAATTATTTTATTTGAGTCTTATGATTATATTTAACCAATTAAAAATACCAACCTAAAATGCAAAAAGGTGTATAATCTTTTCAAATTTTTTTATTTTATAATTTTTTTAATAAAATTTGAATAAAGTTAAAAAAAAGTATTTTTTTAATAAATAATAAATACGAAAATATTATTTAAATATTAAAAAAACAATTTTTTGTGAAAAAAAGTTAGAAAAAATGGCAATTTTTGGTAAAATCTTGATTTTATTTATCTCTTTGACTTTCTTGGTCAACTTTCCACTAAAAGTTAGCAATATGACAATTTGACTATGATTTTGACCCAAAATATCCAAAAGTCAACTGTTTGACTTTTTAGTCCCAGATGAATTTTTTGATTAATCGACCTCTTATTCCACTTCAATCAATCATCAACCAATGGAATTAATTGACTATCTCCACATGGACCCATGCCATATCACACTATAAAATCAGCTACTGATTAAAACGTTGACCAAAAAGTCAACTGCATTGACTTTGGTCAAATCCTTAATTTTAGGAGGATCTTGTTAAAGATGTTGCCATACAATGAGACCTCAGATCCTTTTCTCTTAATCAAAATTTCCTCTCGAATAGGAGCTCTTTTCTTGTCAACTTTTTAGCAATACCAATGATATGAATGCATGTATTTAAACCATGACCTATATGAAGTATGAATGTGATGTGAAACCTCTTTTATGTTATAAATAGGCGGGAAAATTTTGGGGTGCAACGTAAGGGTCCCATAAAATCAATTCCCCACACATCAAAGATCTCCACTTCTAAAATGCCCTTTTGAGGCATTTCATCGCGCCTGGACATGTTTCTAGTGCGTTGGCACCGATCCAATTTTTAACGGTGATGTGAACGTCTTTCCATAGATTAGGCCAAAAGAGGCCAGCTTGCAAAATTTTGGCGCATGTCTTTGATGTGCTCGCATGTCCACCATAAGGGGCATCATGACAATGAGAAATTATGTCTTCTATTTCATTTTCTGGGATACATTGATGGAAAATACCATCGACGCCTCTCTTAAAAAGTAAAGCATACCATGGCTGTGTGGTTTTAGTGTTAAATGTTTTTATGACATCAGTTGTCTCAGTTTCATAACGGGTTATAGGGCATTCCAATGTATTGCTTTCAGATTCTAAATGAGCTTTTAGGCGTTCGTAAGGAAAATCATCATTAATTGGCACTTCTTTAGGGTTAAGACCTTCCATCTTTGATAAATGGTCAGCTACTACGTTCTCAACGCCTTTCTTATCCTTAATTTCCAAATCAAACTCTTGTAAGAGTAGGATCCATCTCAATAATCTCGGTTTGGCATCTTGTTTAGCTAATAAGTATCTAATGGCTGCATGATCGGTATAGATAATTATTTTTGCATCTACCAGGTAGGAGCGGAATTTATCTAACGCGAAGACCACAGCTAGGAGATCTTTTTCGGTGGTGGCGTAATTCATTTGTGTAGGGTCCAAGGTGTGAATCCAAGCCCACACTCACAAAGGAGTTTTTGATCCATGGCAAACTCCACAAGCAAACAAGCAACAAGGCACAAGCAAAAGAACTCAAGGAAAAGCAAGTTTGGGTATTCAAGACAAATCAGGTCGACCTGCTCTTCATCTAGGTCGACTCAAAACAAGGAAAACAAGGAAGATTCAGAAATGCCACAGATAGGTCGACCTACCCACACTCCAGGTCGACCTAAAATGATGAAATCTACAAACCTCTCTGTTAGGCCGACTCACATAACATCTAGGTCAAAATAAACTGAAGAAAAGTCTTCAGAACATGTTTTAACAGAATTCTGGTCGACCTAAACCTTCGACAGGTCGACCTAACTGGCAAGAATTTCATCCAAGTAGAATCCAGTTCTGTTAGGTCAACCTAAGCACTACAAGAGGTCGACCTATTTGCTCAAATTGGCCAAAATTGCAGATCTGCTATGCTCCAACTGACAACTCTTATATATATTATCTGGTATCAATTATTGAACATTCAACACCAACAATTGAAAGAGACACAAAGGCTTCTCATCTTCGATCTTCTTCTCAACTCCAACACAACTACACACAATCATTCTTGCGTTGAGGGTTTGCGATCAAGATCGATAACGTCCATGGAAAGGAATTGAAGATTCCTAGTGGGTGAAGATTTGTGGGGTTTTTGGTGAATAAAATCCGCGGGATTTGTCCTCCAAGATAGGTGATTCTTTGGGGGTTTTTATCAAGAGGTTTCATCAAGGATCCAGCTGAGTGTAAAGATTGAAGAACAAGGGTTCAAGCAATTCAAGACACTGCAGAAAGGGATCAAAGTGAAGCTCTTGGAATACCTTGATCTGGCTCAAGATTAAGGGGGAAGAAGATTCAAAGGATCGACATAATTGGTTTATCGTTTATCGCTTTGTTATCTTCGTTGTATAAACTGCTTTCAATATTAATGGAAGACTTCCCAATTCCCGTTTGGAATTGGGGGCAGATGTAGTCGTAGCGAGGACGATCGACGAACTGCCTGAACAAATATCGTGTTGTTATCGCTTTTATCTTTTCATTTACGTTCTGTTCATATTTGGTTATAACTGCAAATTGATCAATGATTCAAGTGTTAAAATTGTGTATTAAGAACTTTCATAAACATCACAATTCACCACACATTGAATCACAATCAATTTGAATATTATCAACAAGTGTTTGTCTTTTTGCTTCATCCATTATCTAAGCATTGCAAACAAAGTTTATCAAAATAGAAGTTAATCGTTTTTCATTGGTGCAACGAATTGATTCAATAGTATATCCTCTCATTGTCAATCTCAATTATTTTGTGGTTTTATCACATATACAACCTTTTCAATAGCGGTCCGGAATAGACGCGAGTCGATTTAGAACCGCTTTTGCTTAAGTTTGAAATAATTCCGAAAAACTCTGAGAGATCTATTCACCCCCCCTCTAGATCCTTAAGCCTAGCGTCTAACAAGTGGCATCAAGAGCTCTGGTTTATTCCATGCTACGTGAAACACTTATTGGAAAGATGGCTTCCGGACCTAAAGGGGCTCACAATAGGGCTCTAGTTTTCAACGGTGAAAACTATGGCTATTGGAAGGATTGTATGTGTGTTCATATGAATGCCATTGATAGGAACATCTGGACAGCAATTGTCAATGGTCGCTTTTAGATCACCATGACAACTGCAGCTGGTGCCGTTGTTCCAAAACCAGAAAATACTTGGGATGCTGAAGATGAAAAGAGATACGAATACGATTGGAAAGCGAGAAACATTATAATCTCAGCTCTAGGAGTTGATGAATACTATCGTGTTTCCCATTGTAGATCCGCTAAAGCTACGTGGGACACATTGCAAGTTGCCCATGAGGGAACGAATGATGTCAAACTAGCTAGAATCAATACGTTAACTCAAGAGTTCAAACTCTTTTACATGGAAGATGGTGAATCCATCGAAAACATGCAAAAGAGATTCGTACATTTGAAAAAACGTCTAAATTCTCTTGATAGACCTGTTTCCAATGCAGTTGCTACTAACAAAATCTTGAGATGTTTGAACAGGGAATGGCAACCCAAGGTTATGGCAATAAAGGAAGCAAATGATCTAAACACCTTAGACATTACCACACTCTTCGGTAAACTAGAAGAACATGAACAACATCTTAAATGCCTTGACATGCATGAGAAAAGGGCAAAGAAGGATAAGAACATGGAGAAAGAGGTAGAGAAGAAGTCAATAGCTCTAAAAGCTTCAAGCTCCAAGACCTCAAAGCACGAGCTAGAGGATAGTGATACAAGCGATGATGAAGACTCCGATGATGAGGAAATGGGACTGTTTGTGCGAAGGTACAACAAATACTTGAAGAAAAATGGAGGAAAACATTCCGACAAAGGCTTGATCAACTATAGAAAACAATCAAACAAGTTCAAACAAGATGATAATAACAAATGAAAAATCAAAGGTCCTTGTTTCAATTGTGGCAAAGTTGGTCATTACAAACCGGATTGTCCATACCTTAAGAAGGAGAAAGAGAAGAACCAAAGCAAAGGTCACAACAAATCTAGAAGAGCCTACATAGCATGGGAAAGTGATTCATCTAGTGAAAGCTCATCAAGCGATGAAGAAGAATCAGCAAACTTATGTCTTATGGCTCATCAACACAAGAAAAAGAAACGTGTAAGTCACCTTAAACCCGAACTTGTAGATAAAGTATCTCACTCTCAATTAAAACTTGCTTTTGAAGAATTACATAGAGATGCGATTGAAGCTTTTAAACTTTTGGCCTCAAATAAGAAAATCTTTTCATATCTTGAATCAAAAATTGAGAAAACCGAAAAAGATATGGAAGCTTTAAAACAATCTATGCTAGATATTCAAAAGGATAAAGTTGAGATAGATCCTACATCATGGTTTGGTTGTGAGACATGTCATATTTGGCAAAAAGAAGTAAGAGATCTAAAAGCCAAGTTAGACAAGGCTCTACAACCAAAAGTGACTTTTGCGGTTGATCCTAGCAAGTTCAAAAGACCGTATACTCCTTTATATAGTAAATACACTTTTGTACCAAAAGTATCAACTAGCAAAACAGCAAATTCTCATCATATTACCTGTTACTATTGTTGCAAAAAGGGTCATACCATTGAAAAATGCAAATTTAGGAGGATTTTGGTTCCTAAAGGAGTATTTCAATGGCTGCCTAAGTGCAACAATTTATGTACTCACTACCAAGGACCCAATGAAAATTAGGGACCTCCCTCTCTAAATTAATTTTGTAGGAAAAGTGTCTTGACATTGCCGAAAGGTTGTGGTTCCTTGATAGCGGATGCTCAAGACACATGATGGGAGACATATCACTTTTTGTTGAGTTTCACGCAAAGAAAAAGGGGTATGTCACCTATGGAGACAACAATCGGGGAGCTATACTTAGTAAAGGAAGTGTAGGTAACCCCTCTACCAC
This sequence comes from Vicia villosa, assembly GCF_029867415.1. Lineage (NCBI taxonomy): Eukaryota > Viridiplantae > Streptophyta > Magnoliopsida > Fabales > Fabaceae > Vicia > Vicia villosa. Next base: position 198,056,674 of record NC_081180.1, read on the forward strand.
AACCATAACCTCTTAAGTATAAGTCAATTGTGCGACAAAGACTTCAAAGTAACTTTTACAAATTCTGGTTGCACAATAGAACATATTGAGAAAAGAGACATTATGTTTAATGGCTTAAGAGTAAACAACATCTATATGCTAAACTTGGATGAAGTATCTAAGTCAAGTACAAAGTGTCTAATCGCTCTTGGCGAAGATTCATGGCTTTGGCATAGACGCCTCGCTCACATTAATTTTGACTTACTTAACAAGGTTGTCACAAAAGACTTAGTAATCGGCTTACCAAAAATAAAGTTTTCAAAAGATCATCTATGTGATGCTTGTCAAAAGGGAAAGCAAACGAAAAACCTCTTTTAAATCAAAGAACGTGGTTTCAACATCACGCCCTCTTGAACTCCTTCACATGGATCTTTTTGGCTCTTCAAGAACTAAAAGCATAGGTGGAAACATCTATGGTTTTGTTATTGTCGATGATTACTCTAGATTTTGTTGGACAATCTTTCTACCTAGTAAGGATCAAACTTTTCCAGCTTTCACTCAATTTGCAAGGTTATGTCAAAATAAAATGAACACTAAAATAGTTGCAATTCGAAGTGATTACGGTGGAGAATTTGAAAACTATCTCTTTGAAAAATACTGTGATAAACATGGAATTGAACATAACTTTTCAGCTCCTAGAACACCATAACAAAACGGAGTGGTTGAACGTAAAAATCGTGTTCTAGAGGAGTTGGCAAGAACAATGCTCAATAAGGGTAATCTACCTAAATATTTCTGGGCTGATGCTATCAGCACTGCATGTTATGTTTTGAATAGGATACTAATACGTCCTATACTAAACAAAACACCGTATGAACTATTAAAGGGTAGAAAACCAAATGAGTCACATCTCCACGTATTCTGTAGCAAATGTTTTGTGTTAAATAACGGTAAGGATAACCTTGGGAAATTTGATGCTAAAGCTGACGAAGGCATATTTCTTGGTTACTTTCAATCTAGTAAAGCATATAGAATTTACAACAAAAGGCTACTTATAGTTGAAGAGTCAGTTCATGTGTCCTTTGATGAATCTTATGCAAAATATGTCGAGAAAGGTATATCTTTTGATAGTGCAGGCCCATCTACTGAAGACATTGTCAAAGATAAGGAAGACGAGAGTGAAAGTGTTGTGAAGGAAGATGCTGAGAAAGAGAAAGACGAGTCTCATGTTAACGTTGAAAAAGAAAGCATCTCAAACAATGAAGAACTTCCTAAGGCCTGGACAAACGTCAAAGATCATCCAATTGACAACATAATAGGGGACATCTCAAAGGGCGTTACAACACGCTCCAAGATAAGTAACTTTTGTCACCATTTTGCTTTTGTTTCACAAGTTGAGCCGAAAAACGCTAAGGACGCATTACTTGATGAGCATTGGCTAATGGACATGCAAGAGGAATTAAACCAATTTAAACGGAATGATGTTTGGGACCTTGTCCCTCATCCGGGAGATCATCAAGTAATCGGCACTAGATGGGTTTTTCGTAACAAACTTGATGAAAACGGAGTTATCACTAGAAACAAAGCTAGATTAGTTGCTCAAGGCTACAATCAAGAGGAAGGTATTGATTATGAATAGACATATTGTTATACCCCAAAATTTGCCCACATCTTTTTTCAAGAAAACTCCAATCTGAAAATTAAGAGTCTCATATAATTATGGATTATTTCAGCAAATATCCTAACATATGAAACACTTAGTTTTTAGAATTTTTCTTATACAGTAATTTGGCTTGCAGTTGAATTTATTCTTACGCAAACGCCAAATACTGTTTATTATTTCACACATGCTATTTATTTATTTACAGATAAATAGTACTGACACAATTGGTACAGAGTTAAATCTTTTTGCAGGCGCAGAATCAGGAAACTCAGACTGTACTGGTAACAAGTAGATTATTATTATCTTTTGTTTCCCACTAATTTTGTACTATATTCCATTATTTTCAAAAATCTTTTCAAATCTCTTTTTCAAAAATCAAATCTCTCTTTTTCCTAACACTATCTCCACTTTCTTTCAAATCTTACTTCCACTCAAATTTTCCTTTTGTACGGAATCACATCATTCCCCAACGTCTCTATCCTCCTTTCCATTCTATAAATACCTCCCATTTTCTTCCATAAAATCTCACATCAAACTCTAACTCATCTTTCAAATTCCTACCTCATATCTATTTTCTCTTCTTCCCTGACAAGAATGGCAAAGTGGATAGAGACACTGTTTCTTACAGTCATCACCATTGCTACGGTGATCATGACGTTCTTCTGCCTACATAGTCCTGAAGAGTGTGGACCTGCAATGGTTGCACTCCCAATCATCTACATGTTATTGTTCATAGCATGGGTCATTAACCGTCATTCCTAAAATTTGCCGTATTTCTTATTTCTTAAATGTACCGTTTATTCGTCGTACTGTTCAATATAGTATGTGATATTTGTACTGTCAGTATCAAATGTTGTACTATTTGTCATAATATTGCTTAATTACTAAGATAATATTTTGTGTGTTTTCTGCCAGTCAAATATTCCTATTTCTGTGCATTAAATGATTTTCAGGGTTATTATCGGTAATTTTGCCCGCATACCGTAAATATTAGTTATTTATTATGTCTGTGTTTTTAACAAGTCATGTAAATAAACTTTCATTTTTCACATAAAACAAAAACAACAAAAAAAAAGAAAATTAACTTTGACTGTTGATTTTTCACTCTAACTGCTACGTCAATACCTGAACAGTCAGTTGACAGCCAAACTGCTGGCAATACAATTCTCAGTGTTTTGTACCATCAATCAAATCAATCTTTCACAATTCAAAATTCCAAGATCTTTGTGCTAGAAGTCTTCTGAATATCACGCGATTAGCAGAGACTCAACACTGCACAAAAATCAGGTACGCTTAACTGTCTCCTACACAAACAGTCCCTAATCAGGGTTTTTCTTGTTTTTACAGGAGCAACAAGTTTTTGAGAGCTCAAATGGATTTCATACACATCCATATATCTCAAAGTACCATCATACAAATTTTCAAACTTCAATTCACTCAGACGCACCGTCAGCAGCTCAAACAGTCAACAGATGACCCGTTTGACCAAAAAAGTCAACAGACAGTCAAAAATGAAATTTTTTGTCAAAGTCCATATTTTGTCAAAGGATTCATCATTTGATCATTGGATGATCATAATTCATCAAGGAAAGATCAAAAATCAACAAAACCCTAAGATTCAAAATTAGGGTTTTTACCTGAAAAGTCAACTCAACTTTGACTGGTCATAACTCTCTCATCCTTCATCCAAAAAATTCAAACCAAAGCTTGTTTTGAAGGAAATTCAATTATCTTTCAAATGCCATTGATCCCATAGTCATTGGATTCACCATTTGAAAAATATGATCAAAGACATTACAGGTCATTTTCAAAGTCAACAAAAAGACACTTTTTTCAAAAGGACACACAAGGAGCTTCAAAAATCATTTTGACATGAGACCAAAGGCATTGGTTAGAGGACTCTTTGAGGTTTCCAAAAAGTGCAAGATCTCCTTCATATGACAAAAATTGAAGGATTTACACCTTGTTGAAGTTGGCTAAATTTTGGGAAAATACATGAAATCAACATTGCTCAAAAATGTATTTTTTCCAAATGGGGCCAAGTTTTCAGCATTCAAACATCATTTCCATGATGTTATGGGCCTCCCACGACCAAGACTAAGCCCATACCTTTTTTTATCCATTTTTGCATGATTTTATCTTATTTTAAGATTAAAATTAAAAGGAAAATGCATGGATAATGGTTAGCTTACAAATCAAGCATGACTCACCTCAAAGAATCTTCATCTTTCTGCAGAGAATTGAAGGGCAAGGCAGGTGCATTGAAGGCAAGATGACTTGGTCAAGAATTCAAGGTTTTTAATATTAAAAAACCAAAGTTTCAACAAAGGCAACTAAAGACACTTCTTAGCTTCAATTGTAAGCACTCAATGCTTATAAATAAGCTATCATAGTTCAGTAACAAAGAGGAGGCGAGTTCAGAAGCATACATAAGCTCATAACACTTGTAATCACTTGAAAAAAATTCAAAGAAAACTCAAATTCGAATTTGTAATTTCAGTCCATTTCAATGCAAACTAAACATTCATACACCTTCCTTGAACATCACTGAAACTATCTCAATCAATTACAAGCCTTGAAGCTCACTGAATCGAGCTACACAGGTCAAAATTTGTTCAAACTAAAATCAATTCGTATCTGGTTATTCACACATGTTTAACAAGATGTAGACATACTATTGAGTTTGGTTTGAGGTGTAGATCATTTCTGGAAACTTAATTGAAGTTTGGACACGTACAAACGAAATCACCATTTTAGGGTTCATAGCTTCAAAATTAGGGCTTTCCAAATTAGGCAAAATTAGAGATTCTAAATAGTACCATTAGATTCGTATGGACAAAACGAGTTGAATGGTACCATCGCGCCAAACTTATTTGCTTGTTTACCCCTATTCGTTATTTTGCAGAATTAGGGCTCACTTACAATAGCGCTTTTTTACAAAAGCGCTGTAAAAGGCCTTGTCTGAAGGTTGAAGACGATGAGGTGTCTCCCCCTCATTGGTCCAGAAGCGCGCGCGTGTTTTTAAACTTTCCACTAATCCAGTGTTTTGCAGGTGTAACGTATCCCACGTGCCTCACCATCTGGACCACCTGATTTCATTTAATGACTCATTCAACGCGCCAGATCAAACAATCCTTATCATGCACTCTCCAGCCTACCACACAGGATCAGTATCCTTTTATTT